>NC_134844.1:9393939-9696969 GCF_965363235.1 Mytilus galloprovincialis
ATCATATAAAATACTAGTATGCATATAATAAAAGACACGTTTAAAACTCTTGACTTGCCTCATTCGGTCTTATTTAAAACAGAGTTACGACCATCACAAATTTACGTTACGACCATCCTCAATATTTTTGTTTTTTTAGTTACGACCATCATGCTTGAATTTTTGAATGACTTTTTTACGAAAATTGGAATGTTTAAATGCATGAAATTTGGTTTTAATATCACCGGACTGCCGAATAGTATGTACGAGACAAGCGGTTTAGTTCAAATGAACCTTTTAGTGCACGAAAATCGAAAAAGAAAAACTTATCCCTAGAGTTGTCTCCTATCTCCGGATGGTCGTAACTTTTAGTTACGACCATCCGCTTACCACCAGTGAACAATGAATTATTGATTACCTGTTAAATACAGTCAGTATTTTAAAGCATTGAATCTTACTACTTCTGAATAAAACAACACCAGTCAAGTACTAGTACAGTACTGATTATAAATTATGATGATATATGAAAAAAAAATTTTTTTTTAAATATTACAATAAAACACAATTTTGGTAAAATACTTCCAACATTCTGTTATTCTAGACGTGCAATTCAAAAAAATATTTGAGTAAATGAATAAAAAATTTAAACTAGAGGCTCTAAAGAGCCTGTGTTGCTCACCTTGGTCTATGTGAATATTAAACAAAGGAAGAAGATGGATTCATGACAAAATTGTGTTTTGGTGATGATAATGTGTTTGTACATCTTACTTTACTGAACATTCTTGCTGCTTACAATTATCTCTATCTATAATGAACTAAATTGACTATAAAGGACAATAACTCCTTAGGGGGTCAATTGACCATTTCAGTCATGTTGACTTATTTGTAAATCTTACTTTGCTGTACATTATTGCTGTTTAAAGTTTATCTCTATCTATAATAATATTCAAGATGATAACCCAAAACAGTAAAATTTCCTTAAAATTACCAATTTAGGGACAGCAACCCAACAACGGGTTGTCTGATTCATCCGAAATTTCAGGGCAGATAGATTTTGACCTGATAAACAATTCAACCCAATGTCAGATTTGCTCTAAATGCTTTGGTTTTTGAGTTATAAGCCAAAAACTGCATTTTACCCCTATGTTTTATTTTTAGCTATGGCAGCCATCTTGGTTGGATGGCCAGGTCACCGGACACATTTTTTAACTAGATACCCCAAAGATGATTGTGGCCAAGTTTGGATTAATTTGGCAAAGTAGTTTCAGAGAAGAAGATTTTTGTAAAAGATTACTAAGATTTACGGAAAAATGGTTAAAAATTTACTATAAAAGGCAATAACTCCTAAAGGGGTCAACTGACCATTTCGGTCAAGTTCACTTATTTGTAAATCTTACTTTGCTGAACATTATTGCTGTTTACAGTTAATCTCTATCTATAATAATATTCAAGATAATAACCAAAAACAGTAAAATTTTCTTAAAATTACCAATTTAGGGGCAGCAACCCAACAACGGGTTGTTGGATTCATCTGAAAATTTGAAGGCAGATAGATCTTGATCTGATTAACAATTTTACCCCTTGTCAGATTTGCTCTAAATGCTTTGGTTTTTGAGTTATAAGCCAAAAACTGCATTTTACCCCTATGTTCTATTTTTAGCCATGGCGGCCATCTTGGTTGGTTTGCCGGGTCACGCCACACATTTTTTAAACTAGATATCCCAAAGATGATTATGGCCAAGTTTGGATTAATTTGTCCCAGTAGTTTCAGAGGAGAAGATTTTTGTAAAAGATTACTAAGATTTACGAAAAATGGTTTAAAATTGACTATAAAGGTCAATAACTCCTAAAGGGGTCAACTAACCATTTTGGTCATGTTGACTTATTTGTAAATCTTATTTTGCTGAACATTATTGCTGTTTACAGTTTATCTCTATCTATAATAATATTCAAGATAATAGCCAAAAACAGCAAAAATTCCCAAAAATTACCAGTTCAGGGGCAGCAACCCAATAACGGGTTGTCGCATTCATTTGAAAATTTGAGGGCAGATAGATCTTGACCTGATAAACAATTTTACCCCTGTCAGATTTGCTCTAAATGCTTTGGTTTTTGAGTTATAAGCCAAAAACTGCATTTTACCCCTATGTTCTATTTTTAGCCATGACGGTCATCTTGGTTGGTTGGCCGGGTCACGCCACACATCTTTTAAACTAGATACCCCAATGATGATTGTAACCAAGTTTGGTTTAATTTGGCCCAGTAGTTTCAGAGGAGAAGATTTTTGTAAAAGTTAACGACGACGGACGACGACGGACGACAGACGACGGACGACGACGACGACGACGGACGCCGGACGCCAAGTGATGGGAAAAGCTCACTTGGCCCTTCGGGCCAGGTGAGCTAAAAATTAAAAAGAATTGGATTAGAGAAATTATTATTTAGGAATTTTTTTTATATACAAGATTTGCCCGTTTATTACTTGTTGCTGAGTAACCAAGCTAAACAGTGTATTTAGGATGTACTTAGGTGAGCTTTTTGAATTTTTGTCAGATATTCGTTCCCTTGCCTTTTCCCCTACGTTACAGGATAAAATATTTTACTCGATAACATCCATTTTCTTTTTATATAAGACTTCAGTATATAGCTCATGAAAAGTTATTTACTAAGATTTAAGCAGATTCTAGATTTTTTTCTTTCTGATTTGAAACCAATATAATACCAATGCAAATATTAGAAAAATGTCTGCATTAGCATTTTCTGCCCTTTAAAAAAATGATATATTTCAAAAAGGAGTTTCATACCCTATCACTATTTTTTAGCTTATTTCGTCCCTTAGCCAATGCTCTTCTGACTTAAATTTTAAATTCTTGATTTTTCTTTGAATTTCACCTCTAAAGTACATTCTTAAATTTAAATATATATTTATCTAAATTTAAATTTTTATTTCATTCTGATATCAGTATTTACGAAATATGTGTACTTGTAGAATAGAATAAATGGAAAGGTAGAATAAAGCACTTTTCTAATAAGTAAAATAAAAATATACAAAATACAATTATTTCATAAATACTGAACTGTGAAAAAGTACACTTTTCAATGTGAAGCAGGTTTTAAATAGATCTATATTCATTAATTCCATGCATTTGATGTGATTCTACTCTTAGAAAATATCATCAAATATTTTCATCATATATTGTATTACATTCACATGATAATGGTATATTCTGAACATGCATGAAATAGTTGCCACTGGTCATTAAGCAACCGGCAATCATCAATTGTTTTGTTATCTTAATTTCTAATACATAAGAGATCAGCAACACATAGCGTTGCCTTTATTTTGACTATTACGTCAAGTAACACAAATAGTCTTGTGCACACTTAACGCCAATTTTAAACTGGTTGTAAATTGATTGGCTTCTATATATGAAACTATTTGTATTACTATATGCAGACGATACTGTTATATTTGCAGAATCACCACAGGAATTAAAACAAGCACTTAATGTTTTTGAAAATTATTGTAACTTATGGAAACTCAAAGTTAATGTATCAAAAACAAAAGTTGTAATTTTCTCTAAGAGAAAGTGTACTGTCGACTATGATTTTGAAATATTTGGTGAAAAAATATATCAGCAGGATGATTATAACTATTTAGGTATTTTGTTTAATTATAATGGTAGTTTTTGTAAAGCAAGAAAAAAACTTGTGGAACAAGCACAGAAATCACTATACTCATTGTACACGAAAATTCGTAATATTAGTATACCTATAGATTTGCAACTAAAACTTTTTGATGTATTGGTGTCTCCTATATTGACATATTCATCTGAGATTTGGGGTTTTGAAAATAAAAACGTTATAGAAAAAATACACTTACAGTTCTGTAAGCAAATTTTAGGAATTAGATCAAGTACGCCTACTTTTATGGTGTATGGAGAACTTGGGCGATACCCTTTAGAAATACAGATAAAATAAAAAAATGCTGTGTTTCTGGAACAAACTAGTTGGAAATACAGATAAATTATCTGGTAAAATGTACAAATTACTTTTCAAACTAAATGAAAATGGCAATAGAAATATGCTCTGGATTAATTATATTAAATCCATATTTGATGAAACGGGTTATAGTGAAATATGGAATAACCAAGAATATGTAAATCCTGAATTTATAAAAAATGTTGTAAGACAGAGATTGCACGATCAATTTATACAAAAGTGGTTTTCAGATGTGTCTAATTCTTCACGAGGGGAATATTATTCTAAGTTTAAGACAGAGTTTGAATTAGAAGATTATCTTTTACGGTTAAATCCTGTAAATAGAAACTATATATGTAAACTGAGAACATGCAATCTCAAATTTCCGATAGAGACGGGACGTTGGGCTGGTATACCAAGGAATGAAAGATTGTGCAATCTCTGTAAACAAGTTGTTGGAAACGAATTCCATTATATTTTCTGCTGTAATGAATTGAAAGATATCCGAACTAAATATATAACGGGTTACTTTGTTAATGTACCCAGTGAGTCAAAAATGAATAAAATGTTGAATATTGGTAATACACAAGTTCTTACTCACCTATCATGGTTCCTCCAAAAGATTGTAAAACTCTTATAGAGTCAAACTGAAAAGTCACATTATTTTACGATCGAGTACTCTCATGATCTAGTACTCGGATGACATATTTATTTACATTCCATAACACAACACTCTATTTACACGTGGTGGCGTGACGTACTGTAACCGAATCGAGTACACCCAAAACATAGTTGAAGCATGAACTTGTGTATTACCTTTGAAATATGTGTTAATAATTATAATATATATACGATAATGCTACTACCTATATTTACTTTGTATATGTAATACATTTGTATAAGTTCAAATGACTTGAAATCATATAGTTTAATATTTACATGTAAGATAATTTCTATACTCATTCTGTCATCTGTAATTATAATATACTATATATATAATAATGTGATGCTCCTGTAGCGCAGTTACTGCGTCTGAGTTTGATTAATAAAGTAAAGTTTGAATTATTTTTTGTTTTTATAACACTTAATCTGTTATATTTTATTCAACCTATGCCAACATACTTTCATACAATTTTATACCTAAATTTCAAAATGTTAGCATAGGTTGAATGAACCTATTTTCTTATGAAACTATGTTCTTACAAAAAAACACAGTTTAGAACCGAAATTTTAGAAAATCAAGATTAAAAACAGAAGTGTATTTTTATAAATGTGAAAATTTAAGTTATCAGTGAACAAGAACTTGACAGTCAATGTCAATTTAATATAAGCAGACACCAAAATAATGTTTCATTTGACTGATTGGTCTTTGTTAGAATTAAGTTTCTAAGTTAGCACAAAAATGAATTAAAGTGACTATAATTTGAGGTTTGTTCTATCAGGGATTAACCTGGATAAAGGACAAGCATTGTGCGTGCCGCTTGAAATGAAGATAATTATGTTAAAAAGAGACAGAAATTAGATTCGATTTTGTACATCCTACAAAGCCATACGGATTCCACTCTGTAAATAGCATGGGTTTAGTGATACAGTGCCGTGTTTGGTTGTGATACAAAGATATGAGTATCTTCATCTTCACTGCCTTAAAATAAAATTGAAAATGGAAATGGGGAATATGTCAAAGAGACAACAACCGGCTCAAAGAGCAGAAAACGGCCGAACAATTGGTCTTAATCGTAGGACGAATGCTTGGTCATAACAGTTTGATGAACTTATGTGACAGAACTTAACCGTTGTTGGAATCTCGAAAGTAGACCTAGAATGTTACACAATTGGTAACATTAATTAATTATCAAGGAGTATTAATTAGGAAATTTATTAAAAAGGAAATAAACAATTCAATGACAATCATGTATGCTTTGGACACTAATAACCATCTGTGAATACATTAAATAGCAGAAAGCCTTTGGACACTAATAACCATCTGTGAATACATTAAATAGCAGAAAGCCTTTGGACACTAATAACAATCTGTTCATATACTATGGACATATATACCCCGAAGCCCATAAATGACCATGTTTACTTTAAAATAACATTTATCCGTCAAGGGTTAATTACATTATTTGACAATTAACCTCATGTAAATAGTACTCGATAACCGGACGATTATACAACCGGCCTACAGCTATAGGCAGGTGTATGGACCATTGGACTATATAAGATACCTCAATGGACTACAAGGACACAATTCGATCACACCAGAATTCGTCACATCTCGGCCAGTGTCAGTGCAAAACATTTATTTGAACTTTAAATCGCTCTTTGAATATACTTGTAAATTAAGCAATAAATACTAATTGACAAGTATCACTTATTAACTTATTGATTGTGCCACATCAGTCAAATTGGTGCCGTGACCAGGATTAAGGACTTCTAACCACTATACGACCAAGGATCCAAAGGAACCACGTAAGTTGCAATTACCATAGCTTTCATTCTTTTTTGATGGATAACCAAGATACTTCTATGTCAGCACAAAAAGTAGAATTAGCTTTCAATTCTGTCGCTAACGAATTACATGGGTTACGAGAGGTAGTTACGATTCAAGGCGATGTAGCCACGGAAATTAAAGGGTTAAAATCAGCCATTTGTTCTCAAAACGTAGTTCAAGGAATAACGCCTTTTGAAGGTAATACGAAAGATTTTAAAGCCTGGATTAAGTCAATTGAAAAATATGCTTTACTTTTTAATGATAGGGATCGAATCAAGGAAATAGCTTTTCAAACATGTAAAGGGGCTTGTTCAGATTACATACAAAGGTATTTAAGAGACCATCAGGACACCACTTGGGAACAATTAAAAAAAGAATTAACTTCAAGGTTTGGGGAAATTACTGACCCTCAACATGCGTCGACACTTTTGAGACAATTAAAACAAAAAGGGGACGAATCTGTTCAAATCTATGCAGAAAATTTATTGAATTTGGCAAATGAGGCATATTCAGATTTAGATGGACATAACGAAGCTATAGAAAGGGAACTCGTAGGCATTTTTATAGATGGTTTAGCTCATTCTTATTTAAAAATGAAATTAATGAGAGAAAACCCAGCTACTTTTTCTTTGGCAGTTAAAAGTGCAATGACTGAACAAAATTTGAGAAAAAGATTTACTTTAAGAACGGAAAGGGTAGACGAACCAAGGTATAAAACGATAAGACCAATGACATTAACTAGACCAAGACGGACTGAACCTTTGAACTCTCATGAACCAATGGAAATTGATCATTATCGTGATGCAAAACGTTGTTATTCTTGTGGTAAAGTAGGTCATGTATCACGTGATTGTCGTTCTGGGGGAAATTTGAGACAAATTAATGCCGTAGAAATGCAAACATATCACGGAAATTCGGGTAGAAATAGGGAAATTAATTGTTATTCTTGTGGTAGGGTAGGACATATAGCACGAGATTGTCGTTCTAAGGGAACCTATAGACAAGTAAATGCAGTTGAAACGCAACAATATCAAGGGAATTCGGGAAGAAATAATGAGATAGTTTGTTATCAGTGTAATCAACGGGGACATATTAGGCCAAATTGCCCAAATAGAAAACCTAGGACTGTTAACATGGTAGAAAACTGGTGTGTATATCCGGAAAACTAAAGCGCTCTTGTCACGTTGAAGCCAGTGATAAGAGTCCAATTAAATTACCTACTTATTCTATAAATGTTGCAGGAGCTCCAAATTCAACTTTAATTAAAATTCAAAATCAAAGATATAGAGCTCTTGTAGATTCAGGCGCTAGTGTTTCTTTGATACACAAAAGAATTTTTTAAACTTTGAGGGATAAACCAAAATTATTAAAGAAAACGGCTAATTTACAGTCCGTAAATGGGGGGTCTTTACATGTAGAAGGTTGTGCAAACCTTACTTTTAAAATAGGTAGTACAAAAGTTACTCAATTATTTTATGTTGTTAGAGACATGAACAGAAATGTTATTTTAGGAAAAGATTGGTTAGTACAAAATGGAGTTAGGTTATATTTTGATTTAGGATGTTTGAGAATTCAAAAAAATTATGTTCCATTAGAAGAAGATATTAATGTGGCTTCAGTTGTAAGATTAACCGTAAATGCCGTATTAAAACCACAATCAATTAATGTTTGTCCCGTAGGCCTTAAGAACAATCCAAGTTTTGGAAGTACTAAATTGTTGGAAATCTCACCTGTAGCTTCAGGGTATGTTAGTACAGAACCAGGCTTAATGATAAGTAATACGGTGGTTAATTTTAATAAAAATAGGAAGTTTCCTTTGATGATTGTAAATAACACAAACAAATCAATTAGGTTAAAAAGGGGTTGTGTAGTAGGTAAGGCTTCTCATTTAGAAGAAATAAATTTAGTCAATGTGAATCAATCTCAAGGAACTTCGGGACTCAAAAAGTTAGACGAGTCTGAAATAAGTGTACCGCAAGAATTTAAAAAGGATATACTTAGAATGATAAGGGACAATGAAGATGTTTTCGCAACTTCAGATAAAGATTTGGGGTGCACTGATACAGTACAAATGACTATCGATACAGGGAATAACCCACCTATTAGATTAAAACCTTATAGGGCCCCACTCAATCAGAGAGAAATAATAGATAGGACAATTGAGGAACTACTAGAGGCTAAGATTATTAGGAAGTCTAGGTCGGCTTGGGCTGCGCCTATCATTATTGTTTCAAAAAAGGATAAAACTTCAAGGATGTGCGTTGACTATCGCAGGCTAAACGCAATTAGTAAAATTTATTCCTTTCCGTTACCATTGATTGATGACTTGCTTGCTTCGGTAGGTAAAGCCAAAGTAATGACTTCGCTAGATTTAAAGTCAGGTTATTATCAGGTCAAGGTCAAGGAGTCAGATAAGGAAAAGACTGCTTTTGTATGTCACAAAGGATTATTTGAGTTCAATGTATTACCATTTGGTCTCGCCTCAGGGCCCAGTTTATTTAGTGAACTAGTTACAGAAGTATTACAAGGGTTAGAGCATTTTTCAACTGCTTATATAGATGATATTTTGATATTTTCCGAAACAGAGGAAGAACATTTAGGCCACATTCAACAAGTTTTTGATAGATTACGACAGCACAAACTTAAATTAAAATTGAAAAAATGTAATTTTTTGCAAAATGAAACCAACTATTTAGGCTTTATAATAAGTAAAGATGGATTAAAACCAGACCCTGAAAAGGTTAAGGCCATTCAAGGCATGAAAGCTCCCTCGAATGTAAGGGAAGTAAGAGGATTAATAGGTTGCTTGAGCTATTATCGCAGATTTGTACCTTCATTTTCAAAAATTGCAGAGCCTATAGTGGCTTTAACTAGGAAAAACAAGGTTTTTAATTGGACCACAACTTGTCAGGTAGCTTTTGAAAAGTTAAGGGATGAACTAGTGAAAGTACCATTATTGGCATACCCAGATTTGAATAAACCCTATGTGCTGTACACGGACGCTAGCGATAGTTGTGTAGGGGCTTGTTTAACGCAATTACAAGAAAATCCAATCAAGGGTGAAAAGGACGTGGAAAGACCGATTTATTTCCTATCTCATAAATTGAGTGATACGCAAACACGTTGGTCAACCATTGAAAAAGAAGCATTTGCTATTCATTATGCGTTACAAAAATTGAATCATTATTTGTATAATGCTGAATTTGTGATAAAGACAGATCACAAACCTTTGAAATACATTTTAGAATCCCCCATGCAAAATAAGAAAATTCAACTGTGGGCTTTGAACATAACGGGTTATAACTGTACTATTCAGTATATTCCAGGGCCCCAAAACGTGTGTGCAGATTTTATGTCTAGATTACCTTCCGACGAAAAACCAAACGAAAATCCAGATCCTTATCCAGATATTAGTGACAATACTTACGAAATTAATGTGATTAATTCAAATAGATTTCATTTTACTGATTATACAAATAATGACAAATTAGTTGAAGATATTCCAGAAAAAGAAAATTTTCAGTTTAAAGAATTTGATATGTCAATTGAACAAATGAAAGACAAAACATTACGCGAGTTAAAGGAACAACTTGTAGGCGATAAGGTACCCGAGGCAGTGCAAAACAAGTACATCATAATAGATGACATACTTTATTACATCTCAAATGTAGATAATGATCCTATTATAAGGTTGTACATACCTTCTCATATAAAACAAGCTGTTGTAGAACAGTATCATGATAAGAATGGGCACATGGGCATTGACAAAACATTTGATTCGATTCGTCAAAAATATTTTTGGCCAAACATGTTTAAGGAGCTGTATAATTATGTCACCACTTGTGTACCTTGTCAATCACGCAACTTACAAAAAGTTAGAGCGCCAATTCAGGAAACAAAAATTCCGCCTTATCCTTTTTGTCATGTAGGGGTAGATTTGAGTGGACCATATCCAACTACCATGTCAGGTAACAGGTACATTATAGGATTTATCGATTTGTACTCGGGGTGGCCAGAAGCTTTTAGTGTCGCAACAAAAAGCACTGACAATGTTGCACATCTTTTGATTGAAGAAATTACTTCAAGGCATTCTGGGATACAAATTCTAACAAGTGATAACGGAGGGGAAAACTGTTCTAAGGCTATGGAAGAAGTTTGTAAAGAACTTAATATAAAGCATATTAAAACTTCATTCTATCACCCTCAGGGTAATGCAAAAATAGAAAGATTTCATAGAACATTACATGATGTTTTGTCAAAATTAATAGAAGATCATTCCACAACTTGGGACTTATACTTGAACCAAGCTTTAGCAGCAATTAGATTCAATATCAATGAGTCCACCCAACTTTCACCTTTTTATGCATTATATAACAGGGATCCAGTTTTACCTTTAGATAACATTTTACAGCCTAGGAGAAAATACAATGGGGAGGAATATCATAAAATTGCCTTACAACAACAACATAAATCATTTATGCTGGTTCATAAAACTATGAAAAAATCTAAGCAGAAACAAGCTAAGTACGCAAACAAAAATCGCAAAGATATAAAGTTTGAGGTAGGAAACCCAGTTTTTTATAAAAATCATAGAAGGGCAAGCAAACTTTCAAAAAAATGGACTCCGTACTATAGGATTATAGAACAAACTTCACCTGTTAGTTTTATTTTAAAAAATCAGTTAGATGGGACAACCACAAAAGCTCATGCAGAACAAATTCGTTTGGCTAAGTTAGATTGGGAAATTCCTAACAACAATCAAGGTAGGGCATTACGTAAAGCTGCGTATGTAGTTCCCATTGAGTCACAATCAGAAGATTCCTCTGATGATGAAAGCATAGATTCAGACACTCCGTTAAATCAAATTGCAAAAAGATATAAGAAAGAAAGGGAAAATTCTGATTATGAAGATGATATACCATTAATGGAGTTATCTAAAAAATTAAGGGGAAAGAAAATTTTTTCAGAACAAGATAGTCAAATAGAAAATGATGATAATGATGATCAAGTCATTAAAGAAAAAGTAGAAAATTCGCCTTCGGATTATGAAGTCTCTGACATTGATGATAACATGTCTAGCACTCATTCTTCGTCGGTAACATCTGAAAATTATGACATTGAAGATAACATGTCTGTGAACAGTGTTAAAATAAAAAATAATCAGAAACCTACTGATATTGGGGCTAATGAAACAAAATTGGTATCTAAGGAACATGTACAAAATTTAGTGAGGGCTTTAATAGGTATTATGTAGGTATCAATGGGCTTTATACGTAGTATGAAGAATGCAAATCATTTAAGAATTTCTAAAACTTATAAAATATGTTATTTAAACCATTTGTAATTACAATTAAACATGTTGTCCTTAGGACACATGTCACTTAGTCTTATCTCACCCGGTAATTTAAGATTACTATTGACTGACATAAAACGACGACTACCAGCGACATTAAAAATACCTGGTGACGAAGTTAAAGATATTTGGAAATTTTTTATATAAATTTTTGACCATTGCTGCAAACCAAGAAAAAAAAACAACTAAATATTTGCTGCTAAATACCAATGAAATTGACAAGTGTTCCAATCCTTTAGTTAATTTTTGTGAAATTAAAAGTCCAGTTTATCCAGTTAATTTAAGTAAATTATGTATCATAGCCTTATTTGCCAATAAAGAAAATTGGAAAACAAGATGTACAGCAAAAGTACGACCAAATACAATTTTGCCTATGGCAACTTATTTGACCGATAGTATGTGGGCAGTTACTACCATTAATGAATTTAGAATCACAATTAGATGTGATGACAATACAAACATGTTGACGGATCAGATAAGTAATCCTCCTACCACTATAATTAATTTAAAGCGAACTTGTACCGCTACGAGTGATCATTTGACCTTATTACCTACTTATCAAATGGAAAGTACATTTTTAACAGAAAAAACGTTCGATAGATTCTTAAATACCTTTCAAGTATTGAATACAAGTTTATGGGAACCCTTTCATGCTGCTTTACCAAATTTTACAAAGCTTGAACTACCAAGAGAACTAACGGCTATTAAACAAATTCCTATGAACGCTTTGATTGAAAAACTTAAGAATTTACGGGAAATTGAAAATGATGTTGTATTTCCAAATTGGGGAGTAGGTTTATCCATGGGTTTGGGTGCGATATTCATTGGAATAGCTATATTTTTGTACTGTAAGTTTTTTAGAAACAAATCTTGGTTAGCCAAAAAGAAAGGTGAGAGTTCGGGTTCTAATGCCACGAACGATGGGTACCAAATGGTGACAACGAAAATGGTTGGGACAGAAGTACCTGATTCCAGAGAGAAGCTTCCCTCTGCACCATTACTCAAGGACGATGTTAGACCAAAGACCGATACGACCAGTCTTTTGAGAAAGATGTACCCAGAGCTAGATACGTCGACTACTTCGTAAAAGGACTGGATTGTAAACCATACAACGTAGACGACCGAATCAACTAGCGGAAGACGAACCGTGTAAATAATTTTCAAAATGACTTTATGAACTGTGTAAATAGAATTGTATAAACATTTGCGTTCCTAATCAGTATTGAGGAACAACTTATTATGAGGGTGTTGGAAATAAAACACGAACTATGTATATCGAAATATTTTCAAATGACCTATGTGTAAATATATTCAGATGTTGGACTTGCCGAATTTTATGAACTATATATGTGGTGATGGTTACCAAAAAACTTAACAATGGAACTATTTACAATAGCATAAATGAAAAAGGATTATCGTATTTTCCGAACTTTCGTTCTTATTGCGAGGGAAGGAATAATGTTACACAATTGGTAACATTAATTAATTATCAAGGAGTATTAATTAGGAAATTTATTAAAAAGGAAATAAACAATTCAATGACAATCATGTATGCTTTGGACACTAATAACCATCTGTGAATACATTAAATAGCAGAAAGCCTTTGGACACTAATAACCATCTGTGAATACATTAAATAGCAGAAAGCCTTTGGACACTAATAACAATCTGTTCATATACTATGGACATATATACCCCGAAGCCCATAAATGACCATGTTTACTTTAAAATAACATTTATCCGTCAAGGGTTAATTACATTATTTGACAATTAACCTCATGTAAATAGTACTCGATAACCGGACGATTATACAACCGGCCTACAGCTATAGGCAGGTGTATGGACCATTGGACTATATAAGATACCTCAATGGACTACAAGGACACAATTCGATCACACCAGAATTCGTCACATCTCGGCCAGTGTCAGTGCAAAACATTTATTTGAACTTTAAATCGCTCTTTGAATATACTTGTAAATTAAGCAATAAATACTAATTGACAAGTATCACTTATTAACTTATTGATTGTGCCACAAGAAGAGACAAATAAAGGTATACCGATATCATAAGTGTATCTTGCTAATTGTATGCATCTGCCGTCCTTTCTATATTAAGTTTGTTTCATCTTACAATCAACCCCAAGGGTGACTGGGGGATAGATATATGGTCACTTGGTCTTCTTCCGACCAGCAGTAAAACGCTTGCTAAAGTGGGGCGTCCGTTTGGCTGTGCGGAATGTATTAAGTTCGCAGTCCCGTCCGGTCAGAATGGGGACGTTAAATCCGATGTCTCGTGTAAAGAGAGTGCCAAGCTCTTTGCACGTTACGAACCCTTACAACAACTCTTTGAGGGCCCGTGGGTGGCCTGTTGTAAGGCAAAATTTCTGTCCCTATCCAATATACCCTCATTTTCCAGTGGCAGTCGAAATTTCCCCGACCATCATCCCTTATGGCCTCTATTATGACAAGACCTACCTATTGTATTTATTATGAACTTGTTCTCGTCCTGAATATGCATGAAATATTTGCCTCTGGACGTTAAGCAACCAATCATCTTACAATCTGTATGTTAAAAGTTTTCTGGTGGGCAAACTAATGTCAGTAAACATTATAATGTTAAAAAAAGAGGGACGAAAGATACCAAAGGGACAGTCAAACTCATAAATCTAAAACAAACTGACAACGCCATGGCTAAAAATGAAAAAGACAAACAGAAAAACAATAGTACACACGACACAACATAGAAAACTAAAGAATAAACAACACGAACCCCACCAAAAACTAGGGGTGATCTCAGGTGCTCCGGAAGTGACTTTGAATCTGTTTGGAACACACGAAAAGAAGATATTTAGGTTTTTGCTTTTTGAGAAACCCATTTGTTATAATGTTGTACTGTTACACCAATGACCTGTATAATGAGAGGGATTGGCGCGAAACATACATTAATGTTAACGCCGCAAAGATTGTAAATTTCAGTCCCAAGTCAGGCGCCTGCAAATCAGGGTTTGGGGTTTGTTGTTGTAATTCACAATTGTTTTTGTTTATTGTTTTGTACATAAATCTGCAGTTAGTTTTCTCGTTTGACTTGTTTTACATGTTTCATTTCGGGGTCTTTAATAGATCACTATGCAGAACGGGTTTTGCTCATTATTGAAGACATACGGTGATAAATACTTGTCAACTGCAATGTCATTCTTCTTTGGGTCAAAGCTGTCTCATTGGAAATCATATCACATCTTATTTTAAAATTTATACAATAATAAACAATAATGACATTTAAACATCTTTTAATTAAAAAAAACTTACCGTACGGACAATCTGACAAATATCTATCATTTGAATAACCGGTACAACATTTCAAATGACTTTTCAATACGTCCCTATATAATATAAAAAGATCAACAAATCAATCAATCACAATTAATAAAATTATTTTAAAATAAAATAATATCAAAATTGTGATATAATACTGTTTCACAAATTAAAATGAAATAAGCCAATCTATTCAAATTGTATTGTCTAAGATCAAATTCATGGTATGAGCCATTTTAGAAACAAATTCAAACGATATTTTATCGTATGTTTAGTAGTAAATACAGTAGTTTTGCATATTTGATAAATAGCCTGCTGTTTAATCCATATCGCGCAACTTTGATGCGCACCCTTTATCGCATACCCTTTATCACCCCCTACCCTTTATCACACTCCTCCTTTTTTTTTTTTTACATAAAGTCAGTTTTTATTTATGTAATCTTAAGAAAAATTTTCCTCAAAATAGGTCCAATAGAACGGTCATTCGGGAGTGACGTAATCTATTGAATGACGTTTGGTATGTGACGTCACGAACGTCAAGTTTTATTTTTTGGCAACAACGGTCGTTTCTAAGGGCTTGCAACTATAAAAAATGCAAAACACACAAAAAATAAAATAATAAACAAAATATTTTTAAAACAACAGCACGCAAATTGTAAGGTAACCCAGGGGCTTCGGATAAGTAATTGAGCATTTCTTTTAACAAGGCTTTTGAAGCAAGACAAAACTGAGTAGAACTGAAGGTAAACCAGTGCTATGGATCAGAAAACAGTTCATATAATATAATACTCTCCTGTTGAAATATATGATAAAGCGTATAAAACATGACAAAATCCGTATCACATGCCGTATCACCCTCGACCAATATCATCCCTCAGGCCTAAATTTAAGGCCCTTGGGCTGATATTGGTGTCTCGGGATGATACGACATATGATACGGATTTTGCCATGTATTATTCTCTATTTATAATAAAATTAAGCTTACCTATATCTTGTGCAAGCTTGCCAACTCCAAACTCCACAATCAACATGATATTTTTGTTGGCCATAGTAATATTCTGTACAAATGTGTCTCCTGGAATAATTATTTTTTTAATTTACGTGACTTGAAGCATTGTTAGGTGAAACCAATATGCGAGTGAACATGTTAGATTTGAGGTACAATAAAATGCAAGTGATTTTCTTAAGATTTGTTCTTTACTATATGTCAAATATACAATTTTTAAAGTCGACATTAGATACGGAAGTCAAATCCGACACGTCAACGAAAATAATTGAAAACGAGTTATTGCAGAAAATACAGAGGAAAAAAAATTCACTACTATTGTGTACAACCTGCACGAGCGTAACGTTTCATTCGAGATATTTTAACACCAGTTGATAGTGCAGAGTTTGGGGAGTTGTCGGTTGGAAATTTGAAGTCCTCCATCTATGGCAATATCGAGGAAAAATCATTATATTAAAGCTTGAAGTTAGCATAATTTCTACTATGGATAGCATCCTTACATGTAGTAGGCAATTATGTAATTATACCTTACGGTAATCTACAGTTGCTTACATGTTAATGTACATATTTTGTTCTCAGGTGGACAGTTGTATAGATGGCAATCATAACACACCTTTTTACTGCACACTTCGTTGGCGCCGTCAATATTTGACTTTGTCAAATTATTACCTTATAAAACTTTCTATATGTATTTTAAAAGCTTATCAATAATTAGATATAAGAATATGTGGTATAAGTGCCTATGACAAAACTCTTCATCCAAGTCATAATTTGTAAAAGTAAACCATAAGCTTGTTACAGCTATCCAAAAAACTACCCATAGCATTTTTGAAAATTTTTTTGCAGATTACATGTAAGATACAGTCTTATATTAACGCTTTTAGTCATAATAATTTCATCTAACCCTCAAAGCATATTATGAAACTTTAAAAGAAGCTTTCATTTTACCGTATTTTTACTGATAGATAGACATTTGTCAATAAACCTTTAAATAAATCCTTCAGTTAAAGATTGTAACAAAATCATTTACTTACATTTGTACTTACTAAGAACAATATATAAATAAGGAGATGTGTTTAGATTGCCAATGAGACCATTTTCCATCAAAGTGAACACAAAGTCTACATGGTCTGTAAAAGCAATTATATGCAACCGTAAAGCCTTCATCAGTGAGAAAATCCCATACCGTAAAGTCAGCTGTTGAAGCAATAGTGCGGTGACAGAATAGGACAAAGTCGATTATTAAAAGACTTTAATTTCACTTCATGGTACACAGTTAGAAATTAACACACTCCTAGAAAAATGATTTTATGGGCTGAATACATTGTTTTACTAATAGTTTGTTTTTGTTGATGTTTTTGTTGATGTTTTATTGTTTCGTTGAATTAGTTGGGTGTCCGTAATTCTTTTTTAAGACTGTGATAATATGATTTTATTCATATAAGAATCAAAATAAGTTTTTCATTTGTTTATTTAAGTAAAAGAGATCCGACAAAATCACAAAAAGCTAACAAAAAAGCTAACAAAACTAGAAAGTCCGTTGAAACTTGGCTTTAACATTTCAAAGAATCAAACATTCATTTTAATCCCTTAGATAGACGTGTTATTTTCTTAAATGCGGAAGTGGAATAATCTAATTTTTTTACCACTAACAGTAATTTGAGGTATTTTGATACAGTTGATTGTTGGAATGGTGAAATTTACCCGAAATTGCGCAGATGATTGTGACATTAGTTTATTTATAGATGTACATCAATAGTTCATTCTATTTGCTTGAAAATTGTTTATAACAAAAGTGGTTACGAATAATGCATAAGTCTTCATAACATATGGTATTTACAGTTCGCTTCAACTTCAAAAGCAGAACCTTTTCAAAGACCTAAAGAAAACCATTTTACTTAGTTCTTTGATTTCAAAATCAGATTAATTGATGATTTCCTGTCTCTCTTTTACCCACACCTCAGTCAGTCAGTACTTTAATTTCCCAGTTAGCTTGTGATAAATGATACTACAGAAACTACAATGTTCGCTTCATATCTTGACATTTGATATAGAGACAGATTGACGACTACAAACAAAAATCTATGACAAACTTTGGAGGGCGATTTTAACATTCCATGCAATTATCACTTTCCCCATGTCTCAATGTACTACATTCCTCTGCGCCATCGTTTAATGTGCACATATCTCAAATGATACCTTACGCTCGTACATGTTGAGTAAATACAGACTTCATGAACAAGGGTGTACCCCCGACTACTTGAAGCAGGCCGCGGATTTAAAAGGGATTTTCAAACATATAAGTCGACGATAATATCAAAACTAGAAGACCGACGTTAATGACAAACAAAATTCTGCAAAACTCTACATAGACCACCAA
This sequence comes from Mytilus galloprovincialis, assembly GCF_965363235.1. NCBI lineage: Eukaryota > Metazoa > Mollusca > Bivalvia > Mytilida > Mytilidae > Mytilus > Mytilus galloprovincialis. Next base: position 9,412,445 of record NC_134844.1, read on the forward strand.
AGATCATGGCCATGGCGTTGTCAGTTTATATACAGACCAAACTATAGGGCATAACGACCACGACAATCGGAACCATTCCACAGACTACAGTCATGTGATCATGGCTAGTGTATACTGCCGATGCGGATCAGAGATTAGTTTTTTTAAGGACTTTTTTTTTTTTTTAGAAATTTTTGAGTTGCAAGCAGCAGGATAAGACGTTTCTTTCAATATAGGGTTCTTTTGATATTTGCCCTAGAGGTGCACTGATGTTTCAGTTGTTTTATGTTCCCCATTTATAGATCGATATAGCCAAAGTGTATTTTGCAATGACAAAATGATTGAAATTGATGTCCAATTATGCATGCTGAAAAAAAACTCTCTATTGCAATGCACAACATGTTAAATGTCCGAAGTTTAACATTCATATTCGCAATGTTATTATAGGATTCGTGGCTAAAGAATGTTGTCGTGTTCTTTAACACTATGGACCAATACTGACATTCGAGATTTGCTTAACCTTCCACTCACGAACATATATATTCCAGCACGTCGTAATAACGTTCCCACATTACAAAAGTCATTTGAGGTCTGAATTACTGATTAAAGTTACGAATATTTAGTGCTATGTTAATCTATCCTGCTTAGAAAAATAAATATTATCTTGCGTCACTTAGTTCACGATTGAATAACCGAAGCTGTCTTCGTTTTCAAACGATTAAAAGGCTGTTCTATCATAAACATATCTTTTTAAAGTTGTTAGTTTATCTTAAAATGATTTATATTACTATTAATGTAATACAAATTTATTTCATAGAAATCGTCAAGAATTTGTAAAAACTCAATTATAAGTATGTTCTGAAATAATGTTTGTTGTCTGTTTTGCATGTACCGAATTCAACGAATATGGCCAAAACTTAAGTTTCCCCTTTCAGTGAGGTTTACTAGATGGTTATATTAATAACTACATACATTTATCTGTTCATATTTTCTATATTTTCTAAAGTTTTGACGAACGTTGTTCTTATTACTTGAAAAAAAAAAACATCATTTAAAACTGAAAACTACCCCCCTTTTTGTAAAGTCGCATACATTTGTACGTGTGTTCGGAAATCTCATTTAATGATGGGTTTCCACTTTACATGAAAAATTAAATAAAGAAGAAAATAGATTAAAGTTTTCAATCATTCTACTGTAAAAAGGATATTTAAATTAGAGTAAGATATTCAATTTTGTGTTTCCTTGACCTTTGATAAAGATTTCTGAAAACCTGCACCATATTTTCTGTTGACGACCAGAAGAATCTCAAAGTACACATATTTCCGAATCCAATGATATATGATACAGCCGTATACCGTTTTTGATAATTAAAATTTCATTATTCCGACTTTGGTCACCGGTCCACAGCCTTATATATAACAAAACAATTTACGAAACAGAAAATTATGAGAGACATGAAACAAGTTGAACGACAACGAATAATTTGAAGTCAAGAATAAAGATTACGGCCTTTACACTATTAGCAAAGTTTAAAAGAAGAAGTTAGAAATGAAGGCGGATTTCATTCTTTAACTCTGACTCTATCAAATATCAAATCATACCCTTATTTCACCTCAAAAGTTCCCAAGGTTTATTTTATCCATGTTCTTTTGTTACTGGCGATGGCTGTCGAATTGAAAATTCTGTTATTTTCACATTTCACTTGTCAACATTAAAAGATATACGATGATCTATCAATAAACCTGGTTATATGTTACCCAGTAACAATGCTTACATATTGTTAAACATTTAAAAAGAATGAATGGGATAACACGAATGTCGAGTAGATAATTTAAAAAGTGCATTCTTTCTTTAAGATAGGTAAATACTATTTGACCTCAAAATGCAGACTTAGATAGGTAAATACTATTTGACCTCAAAATGCAGACAACAACAACAAAAGAAAAATCCATAAAAATGAAAAATAAGGTATGTCGGTTATGTTTATCCTTAAAAAAAAAAAGGATATATCTTATCTTATTGAAATAAAAAAAAAAAAAAAATTAAAACTAAGATTAGTTTTATTTATATTTAGTTGTTTAAATATAAGTAACTGCTGTCAATTATATAAAGTTGGGATAGTTTGTCTTTGACAGTTCTAATTGTTACTGTTTACCGCTCAGCGTAAATAAAATTCTCGAATTTCAAATATTCTAACCATTAGAAAAAACAGTTGATTTTTCTACCTGTAAAATCTTACAAATTATTAAAAAAAAAAATCACAAAAGGTATACTTTCTTCTTTTTTTTTTATAGAAATATCAACTTAGTTAAATATGTATGTGAGCGCTCAACCCTCCGTTAATATTTGGGTATCGAACGTTCAACACAACATCAGAAGTACCTGTAAAAATGTGTTTGACATAATTATCAAAAAGGCAAAAGACACAAAGTACTTATCTAAAGATATACACACTTACTGAAAGCCAAATTCAACAAAAAAGAACCGATTTTGCAGTTTTAGAATTTTGTAAAATATCAGTTTTAAGTCATGATTTTAAGGTGTCTTTCGAGTGAATGCAATGAATACGATTTTAAATAGAAAGATGTTACATTTTGTTTTATCCAAAAATGAAACAACTCCTTGAATTGGCTTAAAAAGTTTCAGGTTTTGGAGGAGAATGAAAGCCAAAATTTCTGTTTCATACATCTCTGAAGAGAAAAAATATATTGATATGCTCATTTTGTCTGTTAGATTAATTAACTAAATATAACGGTAGATGGGAAATGATTGTGTTATCAAAGAGATAATTGAAATATCTAGCAGAAAATCCTTATGATGATTATTTTTTTTATAGTTGAATAAGAGTTTGAAACTTTGAAGTTTGCTTTTTGTAGACTACTTCGAAAGAACTATTTATATGTTTTCAGCAAATGAAAATTAATTAATATTCAGACGTGAAGAATGGAAATACTACATGTGTATGTTTTTTTTTCTTAAGATATATTACGTTTCTTACCCGCCCGATGAAAGATACCACCAGGATCCATCTACGATGTTAGCACTGATAATAACTAACAAAAGACTCCGAAAACATGTGCGCTTCATTTTCGTTACGCACACGTATGTCCTTTAATCTATCAAATACTCTTCATTCTTAAGTCAAACAAGGTAAATTGTCTTGATATAGTATTTAAATCTTTGATACAATATATATTTATTGACATGAAATCTATGCACACCTATTGGTTAAAATAAAGAAGAGAAAGCCCAATGAAAAAATACAATATTTCAACAAATTAACGCTAGACAACACAGTTATACAAATATATGTTTTATAGAAATAAGAAGTTGTTTATCCAGTTGTTTATCAAATAAACATAAGAATAGTGTCAGTTATTTAAAGAAAATCAATCGTTTAGATTTAATTGCAGACGTCTTGCTGTTATTGTAACGGGTATTTCTTCTTATTTTTTTCTACCTAGTCTTATTTTGGATCTAAGTATCTAGGATCGGTAACTCCGTGTTAAACCGTTAACATAAGAATCCAGCTATTAAAACATGTTCTCGTAAGCTCACTTCTGTCTTTATATAATGAAGTCTGTTTAATGTTCACATGTTTAATCATATACCAGTGCATGTATATGCAATATATGTAAAGGTTCACAATTTTAATTTCCAATACAACTTGTTACATTAAACTCAATGAAACAACTATCCAATATATCTTTCTCACAAGGTCGAGTTATGAATATCTGTCCTTAATTTAGATTAAACATTGCTTTATGGTCTTAGAGTATTTTGTGAAACTTATGAATGTTATTGCAACTCTCCTGTGCAACTAATGTACCATATAAACTGTCACATTAATTAAGATGAAAAATCATTAAAATAAAACTGATTAAGTATTGACCATCAACTGTTTGATGTAATTGACCAAACATCATATGATAAAATATTTTCAAAGATTTTACATAGAGCTCCTTTTCAATAAACGTAAACATGCATATATCAACTTGAGTTAGGATTTATTTATATAAACACACATTATAAAATAAGATGTGGTTAGATTGTTCGTGAGACGTCCAAATTCAGCAACTAAGAGATCACCGTTCGGAACCCAACAAAGAGAAAAGCCTATACCAGTATACCACATAGTCAGCTATACTTTTTTTTTTTTTTTTAAATTCGTGGCCTTTTAATGTTAAACAATTCGAATGAGAAAACTAACGGACTGATTTATGTGAAAAAAACATTAAAGTGAAAACAAAAAGTGATATACATCAACCAATAAAAAACACTGAATTACTGAATCGGCGGATTTAATTTCTTAGTAGGCGTCCAGCTATTATTGTAAACAATACAGTAACACATTTTAGAAAACCAGCAACGAAAAACACATATAGTTTTGAGATAAAAATCAGCAAACTTCATTTTTCTAAAACTTACTCGATTTATACCTTTTCTGACCTGTTTATTTAATCAACGTGTGCTTTATCTATATGCCTTTTTGTGCTTCTTTGATGCATATATAAGGTCTCTGTACATATACATCCCACCATTGTGTTATTGTTTTATGATAATTTTTGCATTTTTGCTAATATGCTTCGTCAATATGTCCCTTTGGGGTTTCATTGTTCTTTTCTTTAGAATACATTCAAAATTTAACTTTCTTGAGTGAATAAATACCGTATCACACTCGATGCAGTGGTAGAATCTCTAATATGTATCCTTCTAATGAGCAGAACCAATTTCCAGTATGTTGATTTTCAAATATGTTGATCCGATAATAACAAAAGAAACAGATTAAAGACCTTATGCGTAGACGTAGCACGGGAATTGCTATAATAATGTTTTGAACAAGCTTTCTAAAACTTTTTTTCTCTTCTTCAAATTAGTAAAGAAATCTTCGAAATGGTTCAGAGTAACTGTCAGTACAAAATGCAAGCAAATATTTAATTATAATCGGCAAAAAAATAAAACAATAAATTTGACAACTTGTTAGATAAATTAGAACATTTGATTAGTAAATTTGGCTGTACATGTAAATATTATGAAAACGGTATTTCAAATCCTTAATTCTACGGTTATATAGTACCTACAGCGCAGAAATTACTATGTGATTCGTGGTAATTCGTCAAACCTGTAGACAAACTAACATGTTTAACCCTGCCACATTATCTATGTATGTGCCTGTCCCAAGTCAGGAGCCTGTAGTTCAGTGGTTGTCGTTTGTTTATGTGTTACATATTTGTTTTTCGTTCATTTTTTTATATAAATAAGTCCGTTAGTTTTCTTGTTTGAATTGTGTTACATTATCTTATCGGGGCCTTTTATAGCTGACTGTGCGGTATAAGCTTTGCTCATTGTTGAAGGCCGTACGGTGACCTACAGTTGTTAATGTCTGTGTCAGTTTGGTCTTTTGTGGATAGTTGTCTCATTGGTAATCATACCACTTCTTCTTTTTTATATTATTAGTAAAGTTATTTTACCAATGTGTAATTCATTGAATATAGTTTTAAAAATTACATAGGCACACATGTCGATTTTATCATCAGCTAATTAAAACATATCTTAATTTGTATTCTGTATTTATAAATGAACAGTCACGTTATTTTTTTTTATTGAAGTTAACTCCGAACCATCCTACTGCCTGTCGATACTTTAATTTTTCGCATTGCACAAAGCATGTTTTCTATGAATGTCCATGGAGTTAAACTACTAATTCCTTTGGATGTGGTTTAGTTGTTTATAGTCTCTGTCAGAATCATGATTTTTCTCAAAGTTTTGTTAACAGTTAGTTTATAATAATGAACATATCCATGATAACTTAAGTCAACACAGAAGTGCTGACTACTGGGCTAGTGATACACTCGGTGAAATAAATCTTCACCAGCAGTGGCATCGACCCAGTAGTTGCAAATAAACTCATCATACATACCAGGATTCAAATTTTATGTTTACGCCAGACGCGCGTTTCGTCTACAAAAGACTCATCAGTGACGCTCGAATCAAAAAAAATTTGAAAGGCCAAGTAAAGTTCGAAGTTGAAGAGCATTGAGGACCAAACAATTATTAAAGGTTTTGCCAAATAACGCTTAGGTGATCTATTCCTGATGTAGAAAAGCCTTCGTTTTTCAAAAATTCAAAGTTTTGTTAACAATTACATGTAATTTATAATTATGAACGTATCAATGACAACTAAAGTCAACACAGAAGTGCTGACTACTGGGCTGGTGATACACTAGGGGAAATAAATCTCCACCAGCAGTGCCATCGACCGAGTGGTTGCAAATAAACCCATCATAGATACAAGGATTACAATTTTATATCTACGCCAGACGCGCGTTTCGTCTACAAAAGACTCATCAGTGTCGCTCGTATAAAAAATGTTTAAAAGTCCAAATAATATTTTTATAAAGTTATAAATGACTGCAATGTTAATTACAAATGGACTACCCAACCTGTTTTCACATGATTTTGGCGACTGTTGAACACGTTTGATACTGTCATTGGAATAACACTTCAATACTCAAATTAAATCTCTATTAGAATTATAACTTTTTGATTTTGTTTGATATGTTGATACTGTCTAAACTGAACAAACAACTTTAAATTCACAAAAATCCAATAATTTAACAAGTCAAACGATTGAAACAGTCCTTTCAAATTCGTTTATGTAACTGATAACAGCTACTTTTAATAAAAGTTACTTGTTCAAAAGGCTATATTTATATTTTTTTATATATCTTTTTAAAGCACAAATTACTTATCTTAATGCAGACCATATCTTAAAATAAAGATGAATAAAGATGAAAAACAAATGATTTAAAGTCCCATATATTTAAGAACTCTAAGAAAATTAATCTTTCTGATTCTAAAATGCGATCTATTAAAATCACTTCAAATGAAAAGTTTGAAGAATGATGAAACTATATTAAATCAAACTCATGATGAGCAACAAATGTGACTCGATCAATGACTGAAAATGTCAGTAAGTGCACACTTGTTGACTCATAACTAAAATATGTTAGGCGTAGGATAGAAAACATTGCCAATCAGAAAAAAAATATGAACTGAAAACTTGTTACACTAATGTTTTAGTATGTTGATATTGGCTACATTTGATACTACATGCAAAGAAACATTGTACATTCAAAATCTAAAGCTCTTTCTTCACACATTTTTTGTTGTTGTAATTTCCTATTTTATCTGAAAGAACTCCAAGCATTGACGTACATAGATATAGGCATAGTCAATGATATACTTACTATAAGTAATTTTAGCAATTTTGTTTATACAATTTAAAGCTAAAATACCAAATACTCTACTTCAATGCATATATGTTAATTATCCGATCGATTTAGACGAAAAACTGTAACAATAACATTTGCTGTTTCTCCATTAAGCAAGTGTTTTTTAGGAGTAAGAACAAAGTCGGCCCTGAAGTAACACATATACTAGTATAGTGGTATTTGTATGGGGAGACATGTCATTCTGCGGAGTGTTAACATGTGGATTAGCATCTAAATATCTAGTTCAGTGTGTCGTTCTAGTACAAGTAGGGCTTAAAACTAATGCCATTTAAACTCGTTCTCCTCATGAATATGCATTTAAGGTATCACTCGACGATTCACAGACTTCCATAATCTTTTCGTAAATTGGTTTTTGGACTGCAAGTGAAAATCTTAATACGAAAACAATGTTTTTGTGCTAAAATAACGTTTTGAGTTATATTTTTCAATTAATAAAATCATAATGTAAAAGATTGATTTCCCTTTTAAACAGTTAATAAAATCGTTTTTTGCATATACATGTGTTTTGATTTTATTCATTCGTTTGATGTGTTTCAGTTTTTGATTTTGCCTTTTGATTAGGGACTTTCCGTTTTGAATTTTCATCATAATAGTAGTTCAGTTTTTTTTTTATGAAAAGTCAGTTTGAACTGTCTAGTGACGTGAATTTCTTTTCTTCATAAACATCGACTTTTCTTTAAACCCCCCCCCCCCCCAACTCTGTGCACTTGCAGAAAATATTCGTTGATACATTCATCAGGACGTTGTTTTTCTCTTTCAATTGTTTTTCATTTAGCTATGGCGGGGCCTTTTACAGATTATTATGCGGTATGTGATTTTTCATAGTTAAATGCCCGACGTTCACCATCTACGACACTTTCATTACTTTAGCAATCATACCACATCACTTCATAATGGTGTATACTCGTGCAGTTTTTAATTCTAAAGTACTGTAGAATTTTCTTTATATTAGACATGAGAAAATGGTGTAATTCTCTCTAGTTTGATACAAGTGAGGAAAAATTAGGGCCTTATTCATGGCCATTAGAGAGTGTGACGGCAACAGTCATGCTAAACTATTTATCATAACAGATGGACAACAGTAGAAATGCCGATTAACATGTTCTATAGTTGAGAGACTAATTGTTTTAGCCATGATAAATAATACTATGACATACCTAAAGCTAAAAATAAGGCCTTTCTTGACAGAGTTAAAGTTAAGTGTAAAGTGGTAAAACAATGTAAAAAAATACGTAAAACATAAAATTATTTTTTATCTGAAGTGTACAAATGATCTGTCTTCCTTTTACCTGATTCAGTAAATCTTGTTGCCGAATCCTACAGAAAATAAGATATCAGAAAGTCTATATCATATACCTTAAGGTAGATAGGGTGTCTTGCTCCATCTTGGAGTTTGAAAAACAGAAAACAATCGGTCTAGATCTTTACTAAACTGTGCAAATTTTGAGAGTAGTATGAAATTCATGTGTAAGAATTTTCATTTCGATATAGAAGATGACATATTTTACATTTATGGTTGTGTTTTTACATAAAATCAAATACTTTTCTTTTATTTACCTTGCCAAATAAGGGCAACTCAAAAGTAACTTTTACATAGAATGTGTTAGAAATTTACCTATTTTAATGTAGGAAGAAAACGGGTCCCGTGACCCCATTTTTTCTATTTCTAATCTGAACGCATAATGTTAGAGATATCTTCTCATATGTTATCTCAAAATTCTATGGTGCAGTTTTAGTTTAATTGCATACAATTAGGTTTTCCATGCATAATCTACACAAAATCTGTCAAAACCTGTAGCGTGATAAGAAGCCCCGTGACCCATCATTTTCATTATCATTTATCAAAATTCATGTCATAAACTACATTTGCAAATTATCAAAACATTTTATGAATTATATTTAGAAAACCAATCTATCTTAATAATGACTATTTTACAAATTTACATATTTTATGGAATAATAAAGATAGCCAACATTCAACATTTGTAAAGTCATTTAAAAGTGCGAATATTAAAGGTGTTTGTCAAATTTTGCACCGAAGAATCAATTAGAATCCGAGACGCAGTATATAGATTTACATACACATGCATTAAGTTTTTGTTAACGATCCCCTTCTCGTTAAAGTGCTGAAACTTCAACTAACTTGTTAAACTTTGGGTTTTTATCATAATTCTGGCATGTATATTTTGACGAGAAAATTTGTCATACTCCTTTTATATCTATGGGCTATTAATTGTAGATTTTTAAATCTGAAAGAGTATTCCTAATTTCCGTGGCACGTAGTGTAATATTTTGGGCGGGAAAAAAAATTGTGTTAACTGATAGGTGTATATATGGTAATTTTTGCACTGCCTTACTTAAGTGAACATCAAATTTTTGAACCTGTACGTTAAGAAACGTTTTTTTTTTATAAATATTTTGTATAAATAAGTATGTTCAAATTAGCATTAACGTTAAAACTTTTTGTTATATATACTAGGGCAAAAATGCCACACATGTGTCACGCATGTGCCTAAAAACGCATGTGTCACAGATGTGTTACATGCGTAATACACATGTTTCTTGCCACGCATGGGAATCATGTGTTGTACACATGCGTTCACATGCGTAACACACGCATGTGAATCACATGTGTCAGAAATACACCTGTGTCACGCATGTGTTGGATAACGCATGTGACACATGCGATATTTGCATGTGTAACACATGTATAGTAAAACGCATGTGTAACACATGTGTAAATTACACAGGCAAATTTTGGTGACATGAAGTTAAATTAAATTTTTCACATGATTTTTACGATAAATTATTCACATGAAATTCACATAAAAAAAAAATTAAATTAAAAATTAAAAAATTAAAATTGTTTATTAACATCTTATACCTTGCAAGACATGTATTCCATTGAAAATCTTAATTTACTTTAAACATGTTAAAAACAATCTAATTTCAGTGAAATTCATGTGAACAATTCACAATAACAAACATGACAAAGTTCATGTGAAAAAGTTATATTTAATGTTAACTGAATTAAAACATGGAATTCATTAGAGAAATTTAACATTCTTCGCGAGTTCAATTTTAGTAACATACAAGTATGAGATACAAATTCACCTAAATTTTATGTATTCCAATATTTATTCCATTTTCTATTTGAAGAAATAAATCATTAAAGCTGTTCACCTTTGTCTGAAGATTTTCCATAAAGGGGCACATATAATCATCAAAAGATTTTATTACTAATCTTTTTATTTGGCATAAATTATCTCCCTTGATAGTGGATTAGATGCAACTACAAAAAGTTTTATATTTATCTCTTGTAGAGTCATAAGGGTGGAATTTGTAAATATATATGTGTGTATACATCTTTGATTTCAAATTTCAGATACCTACACTGCTACTTTTGCATAGGTACTTTTTCTGTACAAAAAGTCTGTGGTACTGGAAAATTACTTTTAAAATATAGTACTTTTTTAGTACTTTAAATTTATTGTAATATTTAGGTACCTGTTTTTTACAGTACTTGATTTGTACTTAAAATTTAAGTACATTTCAAGCACTTCAAAATAAAGGTACAAAATGAGTACCTAATATTTGAGGTACACATTTAGTACTACACAATTAAAGTACAAATTGAGTACTTAAAATTTGAAGTACAAATCAAGTACTGTAAAAAACAAGTACTTAAATATTACAATAAATTTAAAGTACTAAAAAAGTACTATATTTTAAAAGTAATTTTCCAGTACTACAGATTTTTTGTACAGAAAAAGTACCTATGCAAAATTAGCAGTGTAGATTAATTTGAAGGACTTATATAGTAATATAGCTTTATCAGTATTAAATATCTCAATGATTTTAGGATTTAACATTTTTTTCTAGAGGTTAGTGATGTATAAACCAGGGCGATTAACTCTCTAACTGAATAAAGTCCGTTGGTAATGTTTGTGAGTTTGAAAAATGTCTTTAATCCTTATAATTCTTAAATCAAATCTGAGAATACTATAACAGTTACACACACATATATATATGTGTTATAGTAGTCTCAGAACAAACAGGTGCTTCATACAGTAAGTTATGGCACTTGATTATAGATTTGCATATCTTATTTAGGATTTTCTTATTTGTAACCCTTGTGTTATAAAAATGACTGAATGTATACATTAACATTGTACATGCATGACATGTGAGGCTATCAAAATTAAAAATTACCTGGTTTGGTTGTTCAGTCAAACAAACGTGACCAATTAACATTGCCAATACATGATTGTTGATCATTCTGATTACCTGTCCAAGTACAAAACTATGCTAACAAGAAAATACACATGAGCATATAGAAAGTACTTGAAAATGTTTCAGAAGGAACTGTTTGAGGTCTGAGGTTATCTATCCTGTTCAATGCGGCTCATAATGTTTAGGGGAAAGAAACACTACTATCGTGTTTAAATCACGACAAACACTTAGTCTACATACTTCGTTCCGTACGATACTGGATACCAATTAAAGTAGTAGTTAATTACAGCCATAAATCCAACAAATTGAGAAAAGTCAAAAGAATGAAGGATAAAAACAACAGTAACCCGTTGGACTTACGATGACATAAAACTAAAAATTGTGCCAGTGACGGATCCAGCAATTTTCATAAGCAGTGGCTGATCTAGAAATTTTCATAAGTGGGGGCCCATTGGCTGCCTAAGAGGGGGACGCTCTAGTAATACTTCAGTGATTCCTTATATGATCAATCAATTTTTTTCTAAAAAAAAGGGGGGGGGGGAATACATGAGTGAATTCAGGTACTGTGAATTATAAACAGTTAGGAACTTCAATATTTGGCATCTTATGTTTTAGAATATTTCACGGCAAATTTAGTAAGTAAAATTTTGATTTGATTGGTCATTTTGACAAACATGTGAAGATAAGAACTGGTGAGCTTTTTGTTGAATATAATGAGAAGATATTGTTAAAAATGTTTGCATAGTTCATGAGTTGAGAATTATAAAACAAAATATATTGTTTAACCTTGGACAAACAGATCAAGTCCAACATTTAGCCCCCTCCCCCCTTTTGGATCCGCCTATGATGTAATTTTAAATGAAGGAGGCGAATGCGGCAGTAGGAATTTGAAACTTCTAGCTGTCTATGCGATATGGGCTTTGCTCATTGTTGAAAGCCGTACGGTGACCTATAGTTGTTAATTTCTGTGTCATTTTGGTCTCTTGTGGATAGTTGTCTCATTAGCAATCATACCACATCTTCTTTTTTTATATTTATAGGACATTTCCTAAGAATATTACAAGGAAAATCCAAATTGTCACAGATTCTTAACTGAACTTGTGTCAGATTTATAGTAAAATTTCTAATTCACTGACAACTGTTGGACACGGTCACAGGCAGGGGCGGATCCAGAATTTTAGAAAGGGGGTGGAGCGAAGTTTTTTAAAGATTTTTTGAAGAAAAATGGGACTTTTTGGGGCTAAAAAACATAAAATAAGTGTAAAATGCATATTTTTAATGGTTCCCTATTTGGGCATGTATATTTTAAAGTTGGTGTAAAGTGTAAGGGTTGGACATTTTAAATTTTTATGCTGTATTCTCCCTATTAATTGTCTTTCATAAAATGATAGTATGGAACCAAAGCTATGTACTGATATATAATTACATGTGGGAATTGTCAGTAAAAAATAGACATGGAAAACTCTCGTTTGTTGTATGTTAAGTTAGAATAACCTCACAGATTTCTTGTTGTAAACCAGATATACGCCGGGCTTTTCGATGAAATTTACAACAAGACCGACACGATTTAAGAAAGACAAACAAGCAATTTTTATCCAAATGTTTTAACCAACAAAATTAAGGGAAGTGAGGGGTTCCAAATTAACCAAAGGCTACGAATAAGTCTAAAATGACAACGAGTTTATGAATGACGATCGACAAATGGAGACATAAAGGCCACAACCCGGCCACTGAGCAGCTGCTTGCAGTATGGTCTTGAAAAAAGGTATTAAATATATCAGTTCGGCGAAACAAGTTGACATTCCAGTCACACATGCAAAACCCCGCCCCAAAAAAATATGCCCGGTTTTTTTATTCATCATGTTTATTTAAGAAATAATTCATGGAAGCCATAGATTTGTTGGAAATTTACACATGGCCTGGGCCGTGATATTCGAATTTTATCCTGAGCGTTAGCGAGGGATAAAATTAACGAATATCACGGCCCAGGCCATGTGTAAATTTACAACAAATCTATGGCTTCCATGAATTATTTCGATTCTAATAGGACAAATACGATCATTAAAAAACTGAAGCGATGATGGGTATACCGTATGTGTGGCTGTTCTATTTTACCCACTGTTCGATAATTGTAAAACAAATCTAATAAACCTGCATGAATGATTTCTTAACTAACAACTAGAAAAAAATGTGATTATTTTTTTTACTTCTCAGTAAACCCAACATTTGCAATTTTAGATTTTTTTTTATCGTAAGCTACCGTCAAATTCACTGTTGACATGTTGTAACCAAGGAGCCGCCATGTTGACTTGCTGAAATCAGTAAATGTGCGAATATTGCAATAGAACAGAAAACAAGCAACACCTACCTCAATACTTTATTTTAATGCAATTGTATCCGAGTTTAGAAGGTAAACGCAATAGAAAAACCTTCAGCTTTGACGTTTTCATTCGTATGACGTCATGTTTTGAAACGACGTTAATGCGCAAAAATCATTACTGGAATTTCGCGGAATTTTAATTTATTTTGTTTTTGTCCATTTTTCCGTTCTCTAATGTGTAAATTCTTTTTGTTATGCATCAGAATCAGAATAAATGTTCTCTAGGGTTTTATTCAATTGTAATTGTTAACACAGCGAAATCCACAACCGTTTACACATAGGTTACGATACATGTGGATTTACGTGGGAGGCATATTTAACAGCGATTTGTGTACATCTTGGAGTCTGCGCTAAGTATAGATATATCGAATATTTTAGCACGGTGTTGTTTACAAAGCGAAAGAAGCACGTCATATTAGAATTAATGCTAAATGATTCTGTTCGAAATTTTCGTTTCTTAAAGCAAAAAAGTGGACAAGATTATTGTTTTCAATCCAGATACGGCCATAATTTTTGTTTTTAAAAGGCAAAAACCAGAGTCAGATTTTTTCTTTCAAATATCTCAGACTGCCTTCTCAAACAAATGGTTCGTATCTAGAGCTTATGTTGACTGAGGATCATCATTCAGCTATGTTATTTCTAGTTAAAATAGGCCGAGGCGTTTTGGGTAACACATGTTTTCGTAGGTAAATAATATTGCTTTTTTTTTTATGAAAGTGTAATAGAGTATAACCGTTTCTGTCTCGTGGAATTGTGAAATAGAAGTCAATACATTCTTACTCAATCCTGCTCAGTGGCCGGGTTGTGGCCTTTATGTCTCCATTTGTCGATCGTCATTCATAAACTCCTTGTCATTTTAGACTTATCAATCCTGTGTCGCTTTGAAGATGTCATGATTGTCATCCTCAGTCTATCCATGTGTTACTGTAATTTGGATTTCAAAATGACTGAGTGACGTTTTTACGGCGAACTGGTCAACTCCACTATAGCGAATCACACGACTTTGACATAATCAGTAAATACCAACAAAAAACATCATTTAATGTAAAGAATTGTCGCATGAAAAAAAATACACGGGAAATGGCAAAGTTCTCGAAGTCTTGTCTTGAAGTCTTGTCTGATTAATCAGTTTACAAAAAAAAATGTCCAAGCAAAGGGGGCGTATGCCCCTCTACGCCCCCCCCCTTTGCCCCCACCCTCTGGAACCGCCACTGACAGTTATACTCAAATTGCAGACTCTTATTTGTAATAACAAAAATCTGTGTTTTCTGTGACCTCATTTTGTAAAATATATGTACATGATATTTTATTTATGACACTCTAACTGTCTAACAGTTACATTTAATTATTCTCTGATTTAGAGTAATTCTCGTTTGTCAATTTTCCAAACTTCACCATCATGCCCCCCTCAGCACAATTATTTAATTATGAATGGAACAAAATGTGAATGAGTTATAAATAATAGATAATTGATTGAATATCCTTTATTTAGTTTTTCTTTATTCTCATGATTCTTCCAGAGACATATGCTCTGAGAATAATGATCCTTTATTCTATATTTTTGCTTTTTAACTAACTTTTTTCTTCTTTTTTTTTTTTTGTCCTTATTTAATTCCCCATTCTCGATTCCAGACTAAGTTAACTCTTACATAAATGATATGATATTATACGTAAATGTACGAAAGCTTGGATCCTCGAATACGGAAAACCGGAAATCTTTTCACCGTGGTCGTTTTTGTATAATATGACGCGAAAGGACGCTCGTCTGCTGATGTTTGAAGGTGGCACGGTAGTATTTGCATTCCAGAATTTAGGTTGCTCTTTTGTGTACCCTACTTAGGTAAATGTATCTAAACAGTGTGATTGGACAAAAAATACAGTATCAACTGAACATACTTTCCCAAACTGAGGGATGAATCAGGTGTAGAAAAATATGAAATAATTTTACATACAGATGAAAATGAATTTTTGAGAATTTTTGAGAATTTTGTATTCACTGCACCATAAAA
Organism: Mytilus galloprovincialis; assembly: GCF_965363235.1. NCBI lineage: Eukaryota > Metazoa > Mollusca > Bivalvia > Mytilida > Mytilidae > Mytilus > Mytilus galloprovincialis. The sequence goes on from NC_134844.1 coordinate 9,428,341, forward strand.
GACCTAAAATTACTAGTGGCCTTAGGTTTCTAAAAATAGCAAAAAAAGTAAACGGTCATGATACATATTCAAATTCATTTCTGAATAGTAAAATGAAAGTACTTCAGTTAAGTGTGAATGTAGATTTTTTTGCAGTGTTAGAAAGTGGTGAAAATTCTAAAAAGGCTATCATTATCCCTATGGGCCAGGAAATACTACCGTGCCACCTTAAGGGGGATATATATTTTTACACTAAATCAATGAAGGAACTTTTTTTACCTATGCAATTTGTAAGTTTATCAATAAAAAGTTGATTAAGGGCAACTATGATAAAACAAGCCTTAAATTCCACCCCTGAGAGTAAAAATTGCTGATTCAGCAAATTTTGCCTGATCTGTAGGTAATAATGTAAAAATTTTCATAGAAAGTAGAACTTCATTAATTTTATGTAACTTGCAATACATTTTTAATTATAAATGCTCGCTTTAACTTTTCGCAGTGTCTGACACATGTGCAACCACTGAAATTTGAGACGCGACATTCTACGGTTGCATGTTCATCCTATTATTTTCACCGAAATAAATAAATTGCATAATTTCTTATTTTTTTCAACATAAGTACAGCTATACTAGCTTTCTTAAGGTTTAATTAGTAGTTCTGATGTTACATGACACCAGTAGGAGCTTTTGGGGAACCAGTAAGTGGTTAAGGAGTCCTTACTTATTCATTTAGCTCTCATATTGGTATGAAATAGAGATAGAAATAGGGGTTTCTGTACATTGAATAGACATTATTTTTGACAAAGAATGTATTTATGATTCTATATCAGCAAGATTAAATGGTTTATCTATTTTCCATGCAAATACCATTAGTTGTTAAGATTTTCTGACAGTGAAAAGCACAATAAATGCAAATTGATTATGTAAGGGGACATAATTTAACTTAATGCATACATGAGAAATAGACAAACAGTCAACTTAGAGATGTATTCTAGTACATGTATTGTCAAACAGGTTACAGAATAATAGTTAACTGCAATCTAAAGACTCTTGTTGTATTGCCCTCATAATCTGAAAATGTTTAAAGTAATGTAAGGCATGCTGTAAAATGTGGAATGGACTTTAATATCAGTTTTCATGATTTGGTGATTAAACTGTTTCTTTTACTCAGATTAACCATAAACAGAGTTGGCAATCCAATAATTCCTCCTAAATCACCATGTTTGACTTCTGTGTTGATTTGAAACATCATATGTTTGGGTTTTGTTCACTTCTTAAGTAAAAATGGTAAGATGAAAAAAAGTGAAAATCTGCCAGATGGGGTAGGGATGTAATGTTTCATTTTTTTTTTATAAGAAATGAGTGCAGACTAGTATTCTTTATTGTAATATGTTCCAAAGTAAGAAGTCTATGCATCATAGGTGTCATGACTGGTTTCAAGTTTGTTATGTCTTGGTTAAGGTGGCACGGTAGTATTTGCATTCCAGAATTTAGGTTGCTCTTTTGTGTACCCTACTTAGGTAAATGTATCTAAACAGTGTGATTGGACAAAAAATACAGTATCAACTGAACATACTTTCCCAAACTGAGGGATGAATCAGGTGTAGAAAAATATGAAATAATTTTACATACAGATGAAAATGAATTTTTGAGAATTTTTGAGAATTTTGTATTCACTGCACCATAAAAGACCTAAAATTACTAGTGGCCTTAGGTTTCTAAAAATAGCAAAAAAAGTAAACGGTCATGATACATATTCAAATTCATTTCTGAATAGTAAAATGAAAGTACTTCAGTTAAGTGTGAATGTAGATTTTTTTGCAGTGTTAGAAAGTGGTGAAAATTCTAAAAAGGCTATCATTATCCCTATGGGCCAGGAAATACTACCGTGCCACCTTAAGGGGGATATATATTTTTACACTAAATCAATGAAGGAACTTTTTTTACCTATGCAATTTGTAAGTTTATCAATAAAAAGTTGATTAAGGGCAACTATGATAAAACAAGCCTTAAATTCCACCCCTGAGAGTAAAAATTGCTGATTCAGCAAATTTTGCCTGATCTGTAGGTAATAATGTAAAAATTTTCATAGAAAGTAGAACTTCATTAATTTTATGTAACTTGCAATACATTTTTAATTATAAATGCTCGCTTTAACTTTTCGCAGTGTCTGACACATGTGCAACCACTGAAATTTGAGACGCGACATTCTACGGTTGCATGTTCATCCTATTATTTTCACCGAAATAAATAAATTGCATAATTTCTTATTTTTTTCAACATAAGTACAGCTATACTAGCTTTCTTAAGGTTTAATTAGTAGTTCTGATGTTACATGACACCAGTAGGAGCTTTTGGGGAACCAGTAAGTGGTTAAGGAGTCCTTACTTATTCATTTAGCTCTCATATTGGTATGAAATAGAGATAGAAATAGGGGTTTCTGTACATTGAATAGACATTATTTTTGACAAAGAATGTATTTATGATTCTATATCAGCAAGATTAAATGGTTTATCTATTTTCCATGCAAATACCATTAGTTGTTAAGATTTTCTGACAGTGAAAAGCACAATAAATGCAAATTGATTATGTAAGGGGACATAATTTAACTTAATGCATACATGAGAAATAGACAAACAGTCAACTTAGAGATGTATTCTAGTACATGTATTGTCAAACAGGTTACAGAATAATAGTTAACTGCAATCTAAAGACTCTTGTTGTATTGCCCTCATAATCTGAAAATGTTTAAAGTAATGTAAGGCATGCTGTAAAATGTGGAATGGACTTTAATATCAGTTTTCATGATTTGGTGATTAAACTGTTTCTTTTACTCAGATTAACCATAAACAGAGTTGGCAATCCAATAATTCCTCCTAAATCACCATGTTTGACTTCTGTGTTGATTTGAAACATCATATGTTTGGGTTTTGTTCACTTCTTAAGTAAAAATGGTAAGATGAAAAAAAGTGAAAATCTGCCAGATGGGGTAGGGATGTAATGTTTCATTTTTTTTTTATAAGAAATGAGTGCAGACTAGTATTCTTTATTGTAATATGTTCCAAAGTAAGAAGTCTATGCATCATAGGTGTCATGACTGGTTTCAAGTTTGTTATGTCTTGGTTAAGGTGGCACGGTAGTATTTGCATTCCAGAATTTAGGTTGCTCTTTTGTGTACCCTACTTAGGTAAATGTATCTAAACAGTGTGATTGGACAAAAAATACAGTATCAACTGAACATACTTTCCCAAACTGAGGGATGAATCAGGTGTAGAAAAATATGAAATAATTTTACATACAGATGAAAATGAATTTTTGAGAATTTTTGAGAATTTTGTATTCACTGCACCATAAAAGACCTAAAATTACTAGTGGCCTTAGGTTTCTAAAAATAGCAAAAAAAGTAAACGGTCATGATACATATTCAAATTCATTTCTGAATAGTAAAATGAAAGTACTTCAGTTAAGTGTGAATGTAGATTTTTTTGCAGTGTTAGAAAGTGGTGAAAATTCTAAAAAGGCTATCATTATCCCTATGGGCCAGGAAATACTACCGTGCCACCTTAAGGGGGATATATATTTTTACACTAAATCAATGAAGGAACTTTTTTTACCTATGCAATTTGTAAGTTTATCAATAAAAAGTTGATTAAGGGCAACTATGATAAAACAAGCCTTAAATTCCACCCCTGAGAGTAAAAATTGCTGATTCAGCAAATTTTGCCTGATCTGTAGGTAATAATGTAAAAATTTTCATAGAAAGTAGAACTTCATTAATTTTATGTAACTTGCAATACATTTTTAATTATAAATGCTCGCTTTAACTTTTCGCAGTGTCTGACACATGTGCAACCACTGAAATTTGAGACGCGACATTCTACGGTTGCATGTTCATCCTATTATTTTCACCGAAATAAATAAATTGCATAATTTCTTATTTTTTTCAACATAAGTACAGCTATACTAGCTTTCTTAAGGTTTAATTAGTAGTTCTGATGTTACATGACACCAGTAGGAGCTTTTGGGGAACCAGTAAGTGGTTAAGGAGTCCTTACTTATTCATTTAGCTCTCATATTGGTATGAAATAGAGATAGAAATAGGGGTTTCTGTACATTGAATAGACATTATTTTTGACAAAGAATGTATTTATGATTCTATATCAGCAAGATTAAATGGTTTATCTATTTTCCATGCAAATACCATTAGTTGTTAAGATTTTCTGACAGTGAAAAGCACAATAAATGCAAATTGATTATGTAAGGGGACATAATTTAACTTAATGCATACATGAGAAATAGACAAACAGTCAACTTAGAGATGTATTCTAGTACATGTATTGTCAAACAGGTTACAGAATAATAGTTAACTGCAATCTAAAGACTCTTGTTGTATTGCCCTCATAATCTGAAAATGTTTAAAGTAATGTAAGGCATGCTGTAAAATGTGGAATGGACTTTAATATCAGTTTTCATGATTTGGTGATTAAACTGTTTCTTTTACTCAGATTAACCATAAACAGAGTTGGCAATCCAATAATTCCTCCTAAATCACCATGTTTGACTTCTGTGTTGATTTGAAACATCATATGTTTGGGTTTTGTTCACTTCTTAAGTAAAAATGGTAAGATGAAAAAAAGTGAAAATCTGCCAGATGGGGTAGGGATGTAATGTTTCATTTTTTTTTTATAAGAAATGAGTGCAGACTAGTATTCTTTATTGTAATATGTTCCAAAGTAAGAAGTCTATGCATCATAGGTGTCATGACTGGTTTCAAGTTTGTTATGTCTTGGTTAAGGTGGCACGGTAGTATTTGCATTCCAGAATTTAGGTTGCTCTTTTGTGTACCCTACTTAGGTAAATGTATCTAAACAGTGTGATTGGACAAAAAATACAGTATCAACTGAACATACTTTCCCAAACTGAGGGATGAATCAGGTGTAGAAAAATATGAAATAATTTTACATACAGATGAAAATGAATTTTTGAGAATTTTTGAGAATTTTGTATTCACTGCACCATAAAAGACCTAAAATTACTAGTGGCCTTAGGTTTCTAAAAATAGCAAAAAAAGTAAACGGTCATGATACATATTCAAATTCATTTCTGAATAGTAAAATGAAAGTACTTCAGTTAAGTGTGAATGTAGATTTTTTTGCAGTGTTAGAAAGTGGTGAAAATTCTAAAAAGGCTATCATTATCCCTATGGGCCAGGAAATACTACCGTGCCACCTTAAGGGGGATATATATTTTTACACTAAATCAATGAAGGAACTTTTTTTACCTATGCAATTTGTAAGTTTATCAATAAAAAGTTGATTAAGGGCAACTATGATAAAACAAGCCTTAAATTCCACCCCTGAGAGTAAAAATTGCTGATTCAGCAAATTTTGCCTGATCTGTAGGTAATAATGTAAAAATTTTCATAGAAAGTAGAACTTCATTAATTTTATGTAACTTGCAATACATTTTTAATTATAAATGCTCGCTTTAACTTTTCGCAGTGTCTGACACATGTGCAACCACTGAAATTTGAGACGCGACATTCTACGGTTGCATGTTCATCCTATTATTTTCACCGAAATAAATAAATTGCATAATTTCTTATTTTTTTCAACATAAGTACAGCTATACTAGCTTTCTTAAGGTTTAATTAGTAGTTCTGATGTTACATGACACCAGTAGGAGCTTTTGGGGAACCAGTAAGTGGTTAAGGAGTCCTTACTTATTCATTTAGCTCTCATATTGGTATGAAATAGAGATAGAAATAGGGGTTTCTGTACATTGAATAGACATTATTTTTGACAAAGAATGTATTTATGATTCTATATCAGCAAGATTAAATGGTTTATCTATTTTCCATGCAAATACCATTAGTTGTTAAGATTTTCTGACAGTGAAAAGCACAATAAATGCAAATTGATTATGTAAGGGGACATAATTTAACTTAATGCATACATGAGAAATAGACAAACAGTCAACTTAGAGATGTATTCTAGTACATGTATTGTCAAACAGGTTACAGAATAATAGTTAACTGCAATCTAAAGACTCTTGTTGTATTGCCCTCATAATCTGAAAATGTTTAAAGTAATGTAAGGCATGCTGTAAAATGTGGAATGGACTTTAATATCAGTTTTCATGATTTGGTGATTAAACTGTTTCTTTTACTCAGATTAACCATAAACAGAGTTGGCAATCCAATAATTCCTCCTAAATCACCATGTTTGACTTCTGTGTTGATTTGAAACATCATATGTTTGGGTTTTGTTCACTTCTTAAGTAAAAATGGTAAGATGAAAAAAAGTGAAAATCTGCCAGATGGGGTAGGGATGTAATGTTTCATTTTTTTTTTATAAGAAATGAGTGCAGACTAGTATTCTTTATTGTAATATGTTCCAAAGTAAGAAGTCTATGCATCATAGGTGTCATGACTGGTTTCAAGTTTGTTATGTCTTGGTTAAGGGGGATATATATTTTTACACTAAATCAATGAAGGAACTTTTTTTACCTATGCAATTTGTAAGTTTATCAATAAAAAGTTGATTAAGGGCAACTATGATAAAACAAGCCTTAAATTCCACCCCTGAGAGTAAAAATTGCTGATTCAGCAAATTTTGCCTGATCTGTAGGTAATAATGTAAAAATTTTCATAGAAAGTAGAACTTCATTAATTTTATGTAACTTGCAATACATTTTTAATTATAAATGCTCGCTTTAACTTTTCGCAGTGTCTGACACATGTGCAACCACTGAAATTTGAGACGCGACATTCTACGGTTGCATGTTCATCCTATTATTTTCACCGAAATAAATAAATTGCATAATTTCTTATTTTTTTCAACATAAGTACAGCTATACTAGCTTTCTTAAGGTTTAATTAGTAGTTCTGATGTTACATGACACCAGTAGGAGCTTTTGGGGAACCAGTAAGTGGTTAAGGAGTCCTTACTTATTCATTTAGCTCTCATATTGGTATGAAATAGAGATAGAAATAGGGGTTTCTGTACATTGAATAGACATTATTTTTGACAAAGAATGTATTTATGATTCTATATCAGCAAGATTAAATGGTTTATCTATTTTCCATGCAAATACCATTAGTTGTTAAGATTTTCTGACAGTGAAAAGCACAATAAATGCAAATTGATTATGTAAGGGGACATAATTTAACTTAATGCATACATGAGAAATAGACAAACAGTCAACTTAGAGATGTATTCTAGTACATGTATTGTCAAACAGGTTACAGAATAATAGTTAACTGCAATCTAAAGACTCTTGTTGTATTGCCCTCATAATCTGAAAATGTTTAAAGTAATGTAAGGCATGCTGTAAAATGTGGAATGGACTTTAATATCAGTTTTCATGATTTGGTGATTAAACTGTTTCTTTTACTCAGATTAACCATAAACAGAGTTGGCAATCCAATAATTCCTCCTAAATCACCATGTTTGACTTCTGTGTTGATTTGAAACATCATATGTTTGGGTTTTGTTCACTTCTTAAGTAAAAATGGTAAGATGAAAAAAAGTGAAAATCTGCCAGATGGGGTAGGGATGTAATGTTTCATTTTTTTTTTATAAGAAATGAGTGCAGACTAGTATTCTTTATTGTAATATGTTCCAAAGTAAGAAGTCTATGCATCATAGGTGTCATGACTGGTTTCAAGTTTGTTATGTCTTGGTTAAGGTGGCACGGTAGTATTTGCATTCCAGAATTTAGGTTGCTCTTTTGTGTACCCTACTTAGGTAAATGTATCTAAACAGTGTGATTGGACAAAAAATACAGTATCAACTGAACATACTTTCCCAAACTGAGGGATGAATCAGGTGTAGAAAAATATGAAATAATTTTACATACAGATGAAAATGAATTTTTGAGAATTTTTGAGAATTTTGTATTCACTGCACCATAAAAGACCTAAAATTACTAGTGGCCTTAGGTTTCTAAAAATAGCAAAAAAAGTAAACGGTCATGATACATATTCAAATTCATTTCTGAATAGTAAAATGAAAGTACTTCAGTTAAGTGTGAATGTAGATTTTTTTGCAGTGTTAGAAAGTGGTGAAAATTCTAAAAAGGCTATCATTATCCCTATGGGCCAGGAAATACTACCGTGCCACCTTAAGGGGGATATATATTTTTACACTAAATCAATGAAGGAACTTTTTTTACCTATGCAATTTGTAAGTTTATCAATAAAAAGTTGATTAAGGGCAACTATGATAAAACAAGCCTTAAATTCCACCCCTGAGAGTAAAAATTGCTGATTCAGCAAATTTTGCCTGATCTGTAGGTAATAATGTAAAAATTTTCATAGAAAGTAGAACTTCATTAATTTTATGTAACTTGCAATACATTTTTAATTATAAATGCTCGCTTTAACTTTTCGCAGTGTCTGACACATGTGCAACCACTGAAATTTGAGACGCGACATTCTACGGTTGCATGTTCATCCTATTATTTTCACCGAAATAAATAAATTGCATAATTTCTTATTTTTTTCAACATAAGTACAGCTATACTAGCTTTCTTAAGGTTTAATTAGTAGTTCTGATGTTACATGACACCAGTAGGAGCTTTTGGGGAACCAGTAAGTGGTTAAGGAGTCCTTACTTATTCATTTAGCTCTCATATTGGTATGAAATAGAGATAGAAATAGGGGTTTCTGTACATTGAATAGACATTATTTTTGACAAAGAATGTATTTATGATTCTATATCAGCAAGATTAAATGGTTTATCTATTTTCCATGCAAATACCATTAGTTGTTAAGATTTTCTGACAGTGAAAAGCACAATAAATGCAAATTGATTATGTAAGGGGACATAATTTAACTTAATGCATACATGAGAAATAGACAAACAGTCAACTTAGAGATGTATTCTAGTACATGTATTGTCAAACAGGTTACAGAATAATAGTTAACTGCAATCTAAAGACTCTTGTTGTATTGCCCTCATAATCTGAAAATGTTTAAAGTAATGTAAGGCATGCTGTAAAATGTGGAATGGACTTTAATATCAGTTTTCATGATTTGGTGATTAAACTGTTTCTTTTACTCAGATTAACCATAAACAGAGTTGGCAATCCAATAATTCCTCCTAAATCACCATGTTTGACTTCTGTGTTGATTTGAAACATCATATGTTTGGGTTTTGTTCACTTCTTAAGTAAAAATGGTAAGATGAAAAAAAGTGAAAATCTGCCAGATGGGGTAGGGATGTAATGTTTCATTTTTTTTTTATAAGAAATGAGTGCAGACTAGTATTCTTTATTGTAATATGTTCCAAAGTAAGAAGTCTATGCATCATAGGTGTCATGACTGGTTTCAAGTTTGTTATGTCTTGGTTAAGGTGGCACGGTAGTATTTGCATTCCAGAATTTAGGTTGCTCTTTTGTGTACCCTACTTAGGTAAATGTATCTAAACAGTGTGATTGGACAAAAAATACAGTATCAACTGAACATACTTTCCCAAACTGAGGGATGAATCAGGTGTAGAAAAATATGAAATAATTTTACATACAGATGAAAATGAATTTTTGAGAATTTTTGAGAATTTTGTATTCACTGCACCATAAAAGACCTAAAATTACTAGTGGCCTTAGGTTTCTAAAAATAGCAAAAAAAGTAAACGGTCATGATACATATTCAAATTCATTTCTGAATAGTAAAATGAAAGTACTTCAGTTAAGTGTGAATGTAGATTTTTTTGCAGTGTTAGAAAGTGGTGAAAATTCTAAAAAGGCTATCATTATCCCTATGGGCCAGGAAATACTACCGTGCCACCTTAAGGGGGATATATATTTTTACACTAAATCAATGAAGGAACTTTTTTTACCTATGCAATTTGTAAGTTTATCAATAAAAAGTTGATTAAGGGCAACTATGATAAAACAAGCCTTAAATTCCACCCCTGAGAGTAAAAATTGCTGATTCAGCAAATTTTGCCTGATCTGTAGGTAATAATGTAAAAATTTTCATAGAAAGTAGAACTTCATTAATTTTATGTAACTTGCAATACATTTTTAATTATAAATGCTCGCTTTAACTTTTCGCAGTGTCTGACACATGTGCAACCACTGAAATTTGAGACGCGACATTCTACGGTTGCATGTTCATCCTATTATTTTCACCGAAATAAATAAATTGCATAATTTCTTATTTTTTTCAACATAAGTACAGCTATACTAGCTTTCTTAAGGTTTAATTAGTAGTTCTGATGTTACATGACACCAGTAGGAGCTTTTGGGGAACCAGTAAGTGGTTAAGGAGTCCTTACTTATTCATTTAGCTCTCATATTGGTATGAAATAGAGATAGAAATAGGGGTTTCTGTACATTGAATAGACATTATTTTTGACAAAGAATGTATTTATGATTCTATATCAGCAAGATTAAATGGTTTATCTATTTTCCATGCAAATACCATTAGTTGTTAAGATTTTCTGACAGTGAAAAGCACAATAAATGCAAATTGATTATGTAAGGGGACATAATTTAACTTAATGCATACATGAGAAATAGACAAACAGTCAACTTAGAGATGTATTCTAGTACATGTATTGTCAAACAGGTTACAGAATAATAGTTAACTGCAATCTAAAGACTCTTGTTGTATTGCCCTCATAATCTGAAAATGTTTAAAGTAATGTAAGGCATGCTGTAAAATGTGGAATGGACTTTAATATCAGTTTTCATGATTTGGTGATTAAACTGTTTCTTTTACTCAGATTAACCATAAACAGAGTTGGCAATCCAATAATTCCTCCTAAATCACCATGTTTGACTTCTGTGTTGATTTGAAACATCATATGTTTGGGTTTTGTTCACTTCTTAAGTAAAAATGGTAAGATGAAAAAAAGTGAAAATCTGCCAGATGGGGTAGGGATGTAATGTTTCATTTTTTTTTTATAAGAAATGAGTGCAGACTAGTATTCTTTATTGTAATATGTTCCAAAGTAAGAAGTCTATGCATCATAGGTGTCATGACTGGTTTCAAGTTTGTTATGTCTTGGTTAAGGTGGCACGGTAGTATTTGCATTCCAGAATTTAGGTTGCTCTTTTGTGTACCCTACTTAGGTAAATGTATCTAAACAGTGTGATTGGACAAAAAATACAGTATCAACTGAACATACTTTCCCAAACTGAGGGATGAATCAGGTGTAGAAAAATATGAAATAATTTTACATACAGATGAAAATGAATTTTTGAGAATTTTTGAGAATTTTGTATTCACTGCACCATAAAAGACCTAAAATTACTAGTGGCCTTAGGTTTCTAAAAATAGCAAAAAAAGTAAACGGTCATGATACATATTCAAATTCATTTCTGAATAGTAAAATGAAAGTACTTCAGTTAAGTGTGAATGTAGATTTTTTTGCAGTGTTAGAAAGTGGTGAAAATTCTAAAAAGGCTATCATTATCCCTATGGGCCAGGAAATACTACCGTGCCACCTTAAGGGGGATATATATTTTTACACTAAATCAATGAAGGAACTTTTTTTACCTATGCAATTTGTAAGTTTATCAATAAAAAGTTGATTAAGGGCAACTATGATAAAACAAGCCTTAAATTCCACCCCTGAGAGTAAAAATTGCTGATTCAGCAAATTTTGCCTGATCTGTAGGTAATAATGTAAAAATTTTCATAGAAAGTAGAACTTCATTAATTTTATGTAACTTGCAATACATTTTTAATTATAAATGCTCGCTTTAACTTTTCGCAGTGTCTGACACATGTGCAACCACTGAAATTTGAGACGCGACATTCTACGGTTGCATGTTCATCCTATTATTTTCACCGAAATAAATAAATTGCATAATTTCTTATTTTTTTCAACATAAGTACAGCTATACTAGCTTTCTTAAGGTTTAATTAGTAGTTCTGATGTTACATGACACCAGTAGGAGCTTTTGGGGAACCAGTAAGTGGTTAAGGAGTCCTTACTTATTCATTTAGCTCTCATATTGGTATGAAATAGAGATAGAAATAGGGGTTTCTGTACATTGAATAGACATTATTTTTGACAAAGAATGTATTTATGATTCTATATCAGCAAGATTAAATGGTTTATCTATTTTCCATGCAAATACCATTAGTTGTTAAGATTTTCTGACAGTGAAAAGCACAATAAATGCAAATTGATTATGTAAGGGGACATAATTTAACTTAATGCATACATGAGAAATAGACAAACAGTCAACTTAGAGATGTATTCTAGTACATGTATTGTCAAACAGGTTACAGAATAATAGTTAACTGCAATCTAAAGACTCTTGTTGTATTGCCCTCATAATCTGAAAATGTTTAAAGTAATGTAAGGCATGCTGTAAAATGTGGAATGGACTTTAATATCAGTTTTCATGATTTGGTGATTAAACTGTTTCTTTTACTCAGATTAACCATAAACAGAGTTGGCAATCCAATAATTCCTCCTAAATCACCATGTTTGACTTCTGTGTTGATTTGAAACATCATATGTTTGGGTTTTGTTCACTTCTTAAGTAAAAATGGTAAGATGAAAAAAAGTGAAAATCTGCCAGATGGGGTAGGGATGTAATGTTTCATTTTTTTTTTATAAGAAATGAGTGCAGACTAGTATTCTTTATTGTAATATGTTCCAAAGTAAGAAGTCTATGCATCATAGGTGTCATGACTGGTTTCAAGTTTGTTATGTCTTGGTTAAGGTGGCACGGTAGTATTTGCATTCCAGAATTTAGGTTGCTCTTTTGTGTACCCTACTTAGGTAAATGTATCTAAACAGTGTGATTGGACAAAAAATACAGTATCAACTGAACATACTTTCCCAAACTGAGGGATGAATCAGGTGTAGAAAAATATGAAATAATTTTACATACAGATGAAAATGAATTTTTGAGAATTTTTGAGAATTTTGTATTCACTGCACCATAAAAGACCTAAAATTACTAGTGGCCTTAGGTTTCTAAAAATAGCAAAAAAAGTAAACGGTCATGATACATATTCAAATTCATTTCTGAATAGTAAAATGAAAGTACTTCAGTTAAGTGTGAATGTAGATTTTTTTGCAGTGTTAGAAAGTGGTGAAAATTCTAAAAAGGCTATCATTATCCCTATGGGCCAGGAAATACTACCGTGCCACCTTAAGGGGGATATATATTTTTACACTAAATCAATGAAGGAACTTTTTTTACCTATGCAATTTGTAAGTTTATCAATAAAAAGTTGATTAAGGGCAACTATGATAAAACAAGCCTTAAATTCCACCCCTGAGAGTAAAAATTGCTGATTCAGCAAATTTTGCCTGATCTGTAGGTAATAATGTAAAAATTTTCATAGAAAGTAGAACTTCATTAATTTTATGTAACTTGCAATACATTTTTAATTATAAATGCTCGCTTTAACTTTTCGCAGTGTCTGACACATGTGCAACCACTGAAATTTGAGACGCGACATTCTACGGTTGCATGTTCATCCTATTATTTTCACCGAAATAAATAAATTGCATAATTTCTTATTTTTTTCAACATAAGTACAGCTATACTAGCTTTCTTAAGGTTTAATTAGTAGTTCTGATGTTACATGACACCAGTAGGAGCTTTTGGGGAACCAGTAAGTGGTTAAGGAGTCCTTACTTATTCATTTAGCTCTCATATTGGTATGAAATAGAGATAGAAATAGGGGTTTCTGTACATTGAATAGACATTATTTTTGACAAAGAATGTATTTATGATTCTATATCAGCAAGATTAAATGGTTTATCTATTTTCCATGCAAATACCATTAGTTGTTAAGATTTTCTGACAGTGAAAAGCACAATAAATGCAAATTGATTATGTAAGGGGACATAATTTAACTTAATGCATACATGAGAAATAGACAAACAGTCAACTTAGAGATGTATTCTAGTACATGTATTGTCAAACAGGTTACAGAATAATAGTTAACTGCAATCTAAAGACTCTTGTTGTATTGCCCTCATAATCTGAAAATGTTTAAAGTAATGTAAGGCATGCTGTAAAATGTGGAATGGACTTTAATATCAGTTTTCATGATTTGGTGATTAAACTGTTTCTTTTACTCAGATTAACCATAAACAGAGTTGGCAATCCAATAATTCCTCCTAAATCACCATGTTTGACTTCTGTGTTGATTTGAAACATCATATGTTTGGGTTTTGTTCACTTCTTAAGTAAAAATGGTAAGATGAAAAAAAGTGAAAATCTGCCAGATGGGGTAGGGATGTAATGTTTCATTTTTTTTTTATAAGAAATGAGTGCAGACTAGTATTCTTTATTGTAATATGTTCCAAAGTAAGAAGTCTATGCATCATAGGTGTCATGACTGGTTTCAAGTTTGTTATGTCTTGGTTAAGGTGGCACGGTAGTATTTGCATTCCAGAATTTAGGTTGCTCTTTTGTGTACCCTACTTAGGTAAATGTATCTAAACAGTGTGATTGGACAAAAAATACAGTATCAACTGAACATACTTTCCCAAACTGAGGGATGAATCAGGTGTAGAAAAATATGAAATAATTTTACATACAGATGAAAATGAATTTTTGAGAATTTTTGAGAATTTTGTATTCACTGCACCATAAAAGACCTAAAATTACTAGTGGCCTTAGGTTTCTAAAAATAGCAAAAAAAGTAAACGGTCATGATACATATTCAAATTCATTTCTGAATAGTAAAATGAAAGTACTTCAGTTAAGTGTGAATGTAGATTTTTTTGCAGTGTTAGAAAGTGGTGAAAATTCTAAAAAGGCTATCATTATCCCTATGGGCCAGGAAATACTACCGTGCCACCTTAAGGGGGATATATATTTTTACACTAAATCAATGAAGGAACTTTTTTTACCTATGCAATTTGTAAGTTTATCAATAAAAAGTTGATTAAGGGCAACTATGATAAAACAAGCCTTAAATTCCACCCCTGAGAGTAAAAATTGCTGATTCAGCAAATTTTGCCTGATCTGTAGGTAATAATGTAAAAATTTTCATAGAAAGTAGAACTTCATTAATTTTATGTAACTTGCAATACATTTTTAATTATAAATGCTCGCTTTAACTTTTCGCAGTGTCTGACACATGTGCAACCACTGAAATTTGAGACGCGACATTCTA
Source organism: Mytilus galloprovincialis (assembly GCF_965363235.1). Taxonomy (NCBI): domain Eukaryota; kingdom Metazoa; phylum Mollusca; class Bivalvia; order Mytilida; family Mytilidae; genus Mytilus; species Mytilus galloprovincialis. The sequence goes on from NC_134844.1 coordinate 9,443,428, forward strand.
CGGTTGCATGTTCATCCTATTATTTTCACCGAAATAAATAAATTGCATAATTTCTTATTTTTTTCAACATAAGTACAGCTATACTAGCTTTCTTAAGGTTTAATTAGTAGTTCTGATGTTACATGACACCAGTAGGAGCTTTTGGGGAACCAGTAAGTGGTTAAGGAGTCCTTACTTATTCATTTAGCTCTCATATTGGTATGAAATAGAGATAGAAATAGGGGTTTCTGTACATTGAATAGACATTATTTTTGACAAAGAATGTATTTATGATTCTATATCAGCAAGATTAAATGGTTTATCTATTTTCCATGCAAATACCATTAGTTGTTAAGATTTTCTGACAGTGAAAAGCACAATAAATGCAAATTGATTATGTAAGGGGACATAATTTAACTTAATGCATACATGAGAAATAGACAAACAGTCAACTTAGAGATGTATTCTAGTACATGTATTGTCAAACAGGTTACAGAATAATAGTTAACTGCAATCTAAAGACTCTTGTTGTATTGCCCTCATAATCTGAAAATGTTTAAAGTAATGTAAGGCATGCTGTAAAATGTGGAATGGACTTTAATATCAGTTTTCATGATTTGGTGATTAAACTGTTTCTTTTACTCAGATTAACCATAAACAGAGTTGGCAATCCAATAATTCCTCCTAAATCACCATGTTTGACTTCTGTGTTGATTTGAAACATCATATGTTTGGGTTTTGTTCACTTCTTAAGTAAAAATGGTAAGATGAAAAAAAGTGAAAATCTGCCAGATGGGGTAGGGATGTAATGTTTCATTTTTTTTTTATAAGAAATGAGTGCAGACTAGTATTCTTTATTGTAATATGTTCCAAAGTAAGAAGTCTATGCATCATAGGTGTCATGACTGGTTTCAAGTTTGTTATGTCTTGGTTAAGGGGGATATATATTTTTACACTAAATCAATGAAGGAACTTTTTTTACCTATGCAATTTGTAAGTTTATCAATAAAAAGTTGATTAAGGGCAACTATGATAAAACAAGCCTTAAATTCCACCCCTGAGAGTAAAAATTGCTGATTCAGCAAATTTTGCCTGATCTGTAGGTAATAATGTAAAAATTTTCATAGAAAGTAGAACTTCATTAATTTTATGTAACTTGCAATACATTTTTAATTATAAATGCTCGCTTTAACTTTTCGCAGTGTCTGACACATGTGCAACCACTGAAATTTGAGACGCGACATTCTACGGTTGCATGTTCATCCTATTATTTTCACCGAAATAAATAAATTGCATAATTTCTTATTTTTTTCAACATAAGTACAGCTATACTAGCTTTCTTAAGGTTTAATTAGTAGTTCTGATGTTACATGACACCAGTAGGAGCTTTTGGGGAACCAGTAAGTGGTTAAGGAGTCCTTACTTATTCATTTAGCTCTCATATTGGTATGAAATAGAGATAGAAATAGGGGTTTCTGTACATTGAATAGACATTATTTTTGACAAAGAATGTATTTATGATTCTATATCAGCAAGATTAAATGGTTTATCTATTTTCCATGCAAATACCATTAGTTGTTAAGATTTTCTGACAGTGAAAAGCACAATAAATGCAAATTGATTATGTAAGGGGACATAATTTAACTTAATGCATACATGAGAAATAGACAAACAGTCAACTTAGAGATGTATTCTAGTACATGTATTGTCAAACAGGTTACAGAATAATAGTTAACTGCAATCTAAAGACTCTTGTTGTATTGCCCTCATAATCTGAAAATGTTTAAAGTAATGTAAGGCATGCTGTAAAATGTGGAATGGACTTTAATATCAGTTTTCATGATTTGGTGATTAAACTGTTTCTTTTACTCAGATTAACCATAAACAGAGTTGGCAATCCAATAATTCCTCCTAAATCACCATGTTTGACTTCTGTGTTGATTTGAAACATCATATGTTTGGGTTTTGTTCACTTCTTAAGTAAAAATGGTAAGATGAAAAAAAGTGAAAATCTGCCAGATGGGGTAGGGATGTAATGTTTCATTTTTTTAAAGCAATTGCTTTTATGCCGTCGCGTATGGCCATCTTTGTGACCCAGATCAGAGACTCCGCCCAGATCAAGCCATAGTATTTTGTTAAACAGGCTCCTGGTCAGTCATTCTTTAACACCTATGTATGTTTTCTAATGCAATACATAGCTTGAAACTTTAAAAAAAGTTAGTGGATTTAAGAAGTTTCAGAATATGTTCTTGTAGATATATTTTTGTATTTAAAGGGTCAACCGTTTGACTATCAAATAACATAGAAGTCCGAGTGAAAAAAAGTACATTTTTATAAATGCGATTCCGTTTTCCGCCTTTCGTACGATGTTTCAACAAAATATGGATTCATTTCAGTTGTTGATCTAGTATTGAAAATTTAACTGAATTATCTCCTAATAAATACGGTTTTTTATGTTTAATTTGTGTTTCTTTAAGAGGTCAGGTGCTCTTGTTCATTCAAAAAATTATCGTTCATTCATACATTTATCGTAAAATCAAAATCACTACACAGGTTAATGCGTAGTGTCAAATTATTACCTGTAATCTAAAAATAGACAAACTTTATTTGCGCAAATAATTTAGCGGAACGAAACCCTTGTTGAAAACACATAACAATAAGTTCGTTTTCCTTTTCTGTCAAAACTCCGTAATATTTATCGATCACCTTACTAATGAAATGGACCCGTCCAAACGTAGTAGATGCCAAGTCGGTCCAGATGAAGAGATATTTACAATTTGGAATTTTCTAGTTTATTAATACATAGATTGAAAAAAGTACGTCTTTTTAAATATCATGATCAAAACTGGGTTTGCATAACAAATGTCAGATGAAACCATTATCCTCGTCTTTTCAGTGAACAAGTCTACTACGTTTGTTGACATTCGACGGTCCACCGTGTTAGCAATTTTATTTCACATGTTTTCGAAATATTGAAGATAATTTTTCGCAATGTTTCCTGAAAATTGATAAATATCAAAGCAACGTAGAGCTGTTTGTTCTTGTTCGTATAATAAAATTGAGAATGGAAATGGGGAATTTGTCAAAGAGACAACAACCCGACCATAGAAAAACATACAACAGCAGAATTAAGGTCACCAACAGGTCTTCAATGCAGCGAAAAATTCCCGCACCCGGAGGCGTCCTTCAGCTGACCCCTATACAATATATATACTAGTTCAGTGATAACGATTTAATGTCATGTTTGTCTGTGATGACCCCCCCCCTTTTCGGGATTGCATGAGAATTGTAGTTATCTCGTATCCACATGCACTTGTTTCTATCCATAGGAAGGTCGACTATCCACATATAAAACTATTTATATGGATAATAGACCTTCCTATGGATAGAAACAAGTGCCTGTGCTCGTACCGCATCAGAAGGACACATATCAACTGAGCAATAATGTTTGGAACTTAGTTTTAAAAATGATGACAAAGTAACATTATGAAAATATTTTTATTAAGCTGAAATATACATTTATTCTTTACATGTTTATGTCTTGTAAGATATTTCATTTCTTTCCCGTTTTTTAACATTTGCGTCTGGAAAGTTGAAATGTTTTAACTTAATCATTTGTGTTAATGGTTAAATATAAATTAACAATGAAAATTGTTAAAATTAAATCAATAAAGGAAATTATATCAAGGAAGTTACCAGGGGATAATCCATGATGATTTCTTTTTGAGTTATATGTTTCAGCACATGTATATTTGACCCCAACTTTAGCCTGGTAAACGTGTTGTCTCCTTGTGAAATATAAAACATATTAAAAATGACTCTGCTAAAGTCTTTTATTTATATAAAGTTAAAACCTTCTTACTTTTAACTAGACAACACTCATGTCAGGTTTAATTCTTGTATATATGTGGATGAAAAATAAAAGTCCCCAAACATTAACATGGCAGCAATTGCTTTTACAGCCTTTAAGGCTTTGATTTTTATAAGAAATGAGTGCAGACTAGTATTCTTTATTGTAATATGTTCCAAAGTAAGAAGTCTATGCATCATAGGTGTCATGACTGGTTTCAAGTTTGTTATGTCTTGGTTAAGGTGGCACGGTAGTATTTGCATTCCAGAATTTAGGTTGCTCTTTTGTGTACCCTACTTAGGTAAATGTATCTAAACAGTGTGATTGGACAAAAAATACAGTATCAACTGAACATACTTTCCCAAACTGAGGGATGAATCAGGTGTAGAAAAATATGAAATAATTTTACATACAGATGAAAATGAATTTTTGAGAATTTTTGAGAATTTTGTATTCACTGCACCATAAAAGACCTAAAATTACTAGTGGCCTTAGGTTTCTAAAAATAGCAAAAAAAGTAAACGGTCATGATACATATTCAAATTCATTTCTGAATAGTAAAATGAAAGTACTTCAGTTAAGTGTGAATGTAGATTTTTTTGCAGTGTTAGAAAGTGGTGAAAATTCTAAAAAGGCTATCATTATCCCTATGGGCCAGGAAATACTACCGTGCCACCTTAAGGGGGATATATATTTTTACACTAAATCAATGAAGGAACTTTTTTTACCTATGCAATTTGTAAGTTTATCAATAAAAAGTTGATTAAGGGCAACTATGATAAAACAAGCCTTAAATTCCACCCCTGAGAGTAAAAATTGCTGATTCAGCAAATTTTGCCTGATCTGTAGGTAATAATGTAAAAATTTTCATAGAAAGTAGAACTTCATTAATTTTATGTAACTTGCAATACATTTTTAATTATAAATGCTCGCTTTAACTTTTCGCAGTGTCTGACACATGTGCAACCACTGAAATTTGAGACGCGACATTCTACGGTTGCATGTTCATCCTATTATTTTCACCGAAATAAATAAATTGCATAATTTCTTATTTTTTTCAACATAAGTACAGCTATACTAGCTTTCTTAAGGTTTAATTAGTAGTTCTGATGTTACATGACACCAGTAGGAGCTTTTGGGGAACCAGTAAGTGGTTAAGGAGTCCTTACTTATTCATTTAGCTCTCATATTGGTATGAAATAGAGATAGAAATAGGGGTTTCTGTACATTGAATAGACATTATTTTTGACAAAGAATGTATTTATGATTCTATATCAGCAAGATTAAATGGTTTATCTATTTTCCATGCAAATACCATTAGTTGTTAAGATTTTCTGACAGTGAAAAGCACAATAAATGCAAATTGATTATGTAAGGGGACATAATTTAACTTAATGCATACATGAGAAATAGACAAACAGTCAACTTAGAGATGTATTCTAGTACATGTATTGTCAAACAGGTTACAGAATAATAGTTAACTGCAATCTAAAGACTCTTGTTGTATTGCCCTCATAATCTGAAAATGTTTAAAGTAATGTAAGGCATGCTGTAAAATGTGGAATGGACTTTAATATCAGTTTTCATGATTTGGTGATTAAACTGTTTCTTTTACTCAGATTAACCATAAACAGAGTTGGCAATCCAATAATTCCTCCTAAATCACCATGTTTGACTTCTGTGTTGATTTGAAACATCATATGTTTGGGTTTTGTTCACTTCTTAAGTAAAAATGGTAAGATGAAAAAAAGTGAAAATCTGCCAGATGGGGTAGGGATGTAATGTTTCATTTTTTTTTATAAGAAATGAGTGCAGACTAGTATTCTTTATTGTAATATGTTCCAAAGTAAGAAGTCTATGCATCATAGGTGTCATGACTGGTTTCAAGTTTGTTATGTCTTGGTTAAGGGGGATATATATTTTTACACTAAATCAATGAAGGAACTTTTTTTACCTATGCAATTTGTAAGTTTATCAATAAAAAGTTGATTAAGGGCAACTATGATAAAACAAGCCTTAAATTCCACCCCTGAGAGTAAAAATTGCTGATTCAGCAAATTTTGCCTGATCTGTAGGTAATAATGTAAAAATTTTCATAGAAAGTAGAACTTCATTAATTTTATGTAACTTGCAATACATTTTTAATTATAAATGCTCGCTTTAACTTTTCGCAGTGTCTGACACATGTGCAACCACTGAAATTTGAGACGCGACATTCTACGGTTGCATGTTCATCCTATTATTTTCACCGAAATAAATAAATTGCATAATTTCTTATTTTTTTCAACATAAGTACAGCTATACTAGCTTTCTTAAGGTTTAATTAGTAGTTCTGATGTTACATGACACCAGTAGGAGCTTTTGGGGAACCAGTAAGTGGTTAAGGAGTCCTTACTTATTCATTTAGCTCTCATATTGGTATGAAATAGAGATAGAAATAGGGGTTTCTGTACATTGAATAGACATTATTTTTGACAAAGAATGTATTTATGATTCTATATCAGCAAGATTAAATGGTTTATCTATTTTCCATGCAAATACCATTAGTTGTTAAGATTTTCTGACAGTGAAAAGCACAATAAATGCAAATTGATTATGTAAGGGGACATAATTTAACTTAATGCATACATGAGAAATAGACAAACAGTCAACTTAGAGATGTATTCTAGTACATGTATTGTCAAACAGGTTACAGAATAATAGTTAACTGCAATCTAAAGACTCTTGTTGTATTGCCCTCATAATCTGAAAATGTTTAAAGTAATGTAAGGCATGCTGTAAAATGTGGAATGGACTTTAATATCAGTTTTCATGATTTGGTGATTAAACTGTTTCTTTTACTCAGATTAACCATAAACAGAGTTGGCAATCCAATAATTCCTCCTAAATCACCATGTTTGACTTCTGTGTTGATTTGAAACATCATATGTTTGGGTTTTGTTCACTTCTTAAGTAAAAATGGTAAGATGAAAAAAAGTGAAAATCTGCCAGATGGGGTAGGGATGTAATGTTTCATTTTTTTTTTATAAGAAATGAGTGCAGACTAGTATTCTTTATTGTAATATGTTCCAAAGTAAGAAGTCTATGCATCATAGGTGTCATGACTGGTTTCAAGTTTGTTATGTCTTGGTTAAGGGGGATATATATTTTTACACTAAATCAATGAAGGAACTTTTTTTACCTATGCAATTTGTAAGTTTATCAATAAAAAGTTGATTAAGGGCAACTATGATAAAACAAGCCTTAAATTCCACCCCTGAGAGTAAAAATTGCTGATTCAGCAAATTTTGCCTGATCTGTAGGTAATAATGTAAAAATTTTCATAGAAAGTAGAACTTCATTAATTTTATGTAACTTGCAATACATTTTTAATTATAAATGCTCGCTTTAACTTTTCGCAGTGTCTGACACATGTGCAACCACTGAAATTTGAGACGCGACATTCTACGGTTGCATGTTCATCCTATTATTTTCACCGAAATAAATAAATTGCATAATTTCTTATTTTTTTCAACATAAGTACAGCTATACTAGCTTTCTTAAGGTTTAATTAGTAGTTCTGATGTTACATGACACCAGTAGGAGCTTTTGGGGAACCAGTAAGTGGTTAAGGAGTCCTTACTTATTCATTTAGCTCTCATATTGGTATGAAATAGAGATAGAAATAGGGGTTTCTGTACATTGAATAGACATTATTTTTGACAAAGAATGTATTTATGATTCTATATCAGCAAGATTAAATGGTTTATCTATTTTCCATGCAAATACCATTAGTTGTTAAGATTTTCTGACAGTGAAAAGCACAATAAATGCAAATTGATTATGTAAGGGGACATAATTTAACTTAATGCATACATGAGAAATAGACAAACAGTCAACTTAGAGATGTATTCTAGTACATGTATTGTCAAACAGGTTACAGAATAATAGTTAACTGCAATCTAAAGACTCTTGTTGTATTGCCCTCATAATCTGAAAATGTTTAAAGTAATGTAAGGCATGCTGTAAAATGTGGAATGGACTTTAATATCAGTTTTCATGATTTGGTGATTAAACTGTTTCTTTTACTCAGATTAACCATAAACAGAGTTGGCAATCCAATAATTCCTCCTAAATCACCATGTTTGACTTCTGTGTTGATTTGAAACATCATATGTTTGGGTTTTGTTCACTTCTTAAGTAAAAATGGTAAGATGAAAAAAAGTGAAAATCTGCCAGATGGGGTAGGGATGTAATGTTTCATTTTTTTTTTATAAGAAATGAGTGCAGACTAGTATTCTTTATTGTAATATGTTCCAAAGTAAGAAGTCTATGCATCATAGGTGTCATGACTGGTTTCAAGTTTGTTATGTCTTGGTTAAGGTGGCACGGTAGTATTTGCATTCCAGAATTTAGGTTGCTCTTTTGTGTACCCTACTTAGGTAAATGTATCTAAACAGTGTGATTGGACAAAAAATACAGTATCAACTGAACATACTTTCCCAAACTGAGGGATGAATCAGGTGTAGAAAAATATGAAATAATTTTACATACAGATGAAAATGAATTTTTGAGAATTTTTGAGAATTTTGTATTCACTGCACCATAAAAGACCTAAAATTACTAGTGGCCTTAGGTTTCTAAAAATAGCAAAAAAAGTAAACGGTCATGATACATATTCAAATTCATTTCTGAATAGTAAAATGAAAGTACTTCAGTTAAGTGTGAATGTAGATTTTTTTGCAGTGTTAGAAAGTGGTGAAAATTCTAAAAAGGCTATCATTATCCCTATGGGCCAGGAAATACTACCGTGCCACCTTAAGGGGGATATATATTTTTACACTAAATCAATGAAGGAACTTTTTTTACCTATGCAATTTGTAAGTTTATCAATAAAAAGTTGATTAAGGGCAACTATGATAAAACAAGCCTTAAATTCCACCCCTGAGAGTAAAAATTGCTGATTCAGCAAATTTTGCCTGATCTGTAGGTAATAATGTAAAAATTTTCATAGAAAGTAGAACTTCATTAATTTTATGTAACTTGCAATACATTTTTAATTATAAATGCTCGCTTTAACTTTTCGCAGTGTCTGACACATGTGCAACCACTGAAATTTGAGACGCGACATTCTACGGTTGCATGTTCATCCTATTATTTTCACCGAAATAAATAAATTGCATAATTTCTTATTTTTTTCAACATAAGTACAGCTATACTAGCTTTCTTAAGGTTTAATTAGTAGTTCTGATGTTACATGACACCAGTAGGAGCTTTTGGGGAACCAGTAAGTGGTTAAGGAGTCCTTACTTATTCATTTAGCTCTCATATTGGTATGAAATAGAGATAGAAATAGGGGTTTCTGTACATTGAATAGACATTATTTTTGACAAAGAATGTATTTATGATTCTATATCAGCAAGATTAAATGGTTTATCTATTTTCCATGCAAATACCATTAGTTGTTAAGATTTTCTGACAGTGAAAAGCACAATAAATGCAAATTGATTATGTAAGGGGACATAATTTAACTTAATGCATACATGAGAAATAGACAAACAGTCAACTTAGAGATGTATTCTAGTACATGTATTGTCAAACAGGTTACAGAATAATAGTTAACTGCAATCTAAAGACTCTTGTTGTATTGCCCTCATAATCTGAAAATGTTTAAAGTAATGTAAGGCATGCTGTAAAATGTGGAATGGACTTTAATATCAGTTTTCATGATTTGGTGATTAAACTGTTTCTTTTACTCAGATTAACCATAAACAGAGTTGGCAATCCAATAATTCCTCCTAAATCACCATGTTTGACTTCTGTGTTGATTTGAAACATCATATGTTTGGGTTTTGTTCACTTCTTAAGTAAAAATGGTAAGATGAAAAAAAGTGAAAATCTGCCAGATGGGGTAGGGATGTAATGTTTCATTTTTTTTTTATAAGAAATGAGTGCAGACTAGTATTCTTTATTGTAATATGTTCCAAAGTAAGAAGTCTATGCATCATAGGTGTCATGACTGGTTTCAAGTTTGTTATGTCTTGGTTAAGGGGGATATATATTTTTACACTAAATCAATGAAGGAACTTTTTTTACCTATGCAATTTGTAAGTTTATCAATAAAAAGTTGATTAAGGGCAACTATGATAAAACAAGCCTTAAATTCCACCCCTGAGAGTAAAAATTGCTGATTCAGCAAATTTTGCCTGATCTGTAGGTAATAATGTAAAAATTTTCATAGAAAGTAGAACTTCATTAATTTTATGTAACTTGCAATACATTTTTAATTATAAATGCTCGCTTTAACTTTTCGCAGTGTCTGACACATGTGCAACCACTGAAATTTGAGACGCGACATTCTACGGTTGCATGTTCATCCTATTATTTTCACCGAAATAAATAAATTGCATAATTTCTTATTTTTTTCAACATAAGTACAGCTATACTAGCTTTCTTAAGGTTTAATTAGTAGTTCTGATGTTACATGACACCAGTAGGAGCTTTTGGGGAACCAGTAAGTGGTTAAGGAGTCCTTACTTATTCATTTAGCTCTCATATTGGTATGAAATAGAGATAGAAATAGGGGTTTCTGTACATTGAATAGACATTATTTTTGACAAAGAATGTATTTATGATTCTATATCAGCAAGATTAAATGGTTTATCTATTTTCCATGCAAATACCATTAGTTGTTAAGATTTTCTGACAGTGAAAAGCACAATAAATGCAAATTGATTATGTAAGGGGACATAATTTAACTTAATGCATACATGAGAAATAGACAAACAGTCAACTTAGAGATGTATTCTAGTACATGTATTGTCAAACAGGTTACAGAATAATAGTTAACTGCAATCTAAAGACTCTTGTTGTATTGCCCTCATAATCTGAAAATGTTTAAAGTAATGTAAGGCATGCTGTAAAATGTGGAATGGACTTTAATATCAGTTTTCATGATTTGGTGATTAAACTGTTTCTTTTACTCAGATTAACCATAAACAGAGTTGGCAATCCAATAATTCCTCCTAAATCACCATGTTTGACTTCTGTGTTGATTTGAAACATCATATGTTTGGGTTTTGTTCACTTCTTAAGTAAAAATGGTAAGATGAAAAAAAGTGAAAATCTGCCAGATGGGGTAGGGATGTAATGTTTCATTTTTTTTTTATAAGAAATGAGTGCAGACTAGTATTCTTTATTGTAATATGTTCCAAAGTAAGAAGTCTATGCATCATAGGTGTCATGACTGGTTTCAAGTTTGTTATGTCTTGGTTAAGGTGGCACGGTAGTATTTGCATTCCAGAATTTAGGTTGCTCTTTTGTGTACCCTACTTAGGTAAATGTATCTAAACAGTGTGATTGGACAAAAAATACAGTATCAACTGAACATACTTTCCCAAACTGAGGGATGAATCAGGTGTAGAAAAATATGAAATAATTTTACATACAGATGAAAATGAATTTTTGAGAATTTTTGAGAATTTTGTATTCACTGCACCATAAAAGACCTAAAATTACTAGTGGCCTTAGGTTTCTAAAAATAGCAAAAAAAGTAAACGGTCATGATACATATTCAAATTCATTTCTGAATAGTAAAATGAAAGTACTTCAGTTAAGTGTGAATGTAGATTTTTTTGCAGTGTTAGAAAGTGGTGAAAATTCTAAAAAGGCTATCATTATCCCTATGGGCCAGGAAATACTACCGTGCCACCTTAAGGGGGATATATATTTTTACACTAAATCAATGAAGGAACTTTTTTTACCTATGCAATTTGTAAGTTTATCAATAAAAAGTTGATTAAGGGCAACTATGATAAAACAAGCCTTAAATTCCACCCCTGAGAGTAAAAATTGCTGATTCAGCAAATTTTGCCTGATCTGTAGGTAATAATGTAAAAATTTTCATAGAAAGTAGAACTTCATTAATTTTATGTAACTTGCAATACATTTTTAATTATAAATGCTCGCTTTAACTTTTCGCAGTGTCTGACACATGTGCAACCACTGAAATTTGAGACGCGACATTCTACGGTTGCATGTTCATCCTATTATTTTCACCGAAATAAATAAATTGCATAATTTCTTATTTTTTTCAACATAAGTACAGCTATACTAGCTTTCTTAAGGTTTAATTAGTAGTTCTGATGTTACATGACACCAGTAGGAGCTTTTGGGGAACCAGTAAGTGGTTAAGGAGTCCTTACTTATTCATTTAGCTCTCATATTGGTATGAAATAGAGATAGAAATAGGGGTTTCTGTACATTGAATAGACATTATTTTTGACAAAGAATGTATTTATGATTCTATATCAGCAAGATTAAATGGTTTATCTATTTTCCATGCAAATACCATTAGTTGTTAAGATTTTCTGACAGTGAAAAGCACAATAAATGCAAATTGATTATGTAAGGGGACATAATTTAACTTAATGCATACATGAGAAATAGACAAACAGTCAACTTAGAGATGTATTCTAGTACATGTATTGTCAAACAGGTTACAGAATAATAGTTAACTGCAATCTAAAGACTCTTGTTGTATTGCCCTCATAATCTGAAAATGTTTAAAGTAATGTAAGGCATGCTGTAAAATGTGGAATGGACTTTAATATCAGTTTTCATGATTTGGTGATTAAACTGTTTCTTTTACTCAGATTAACCATAAACAGAGTTGGCAATCCAATAATTCCTCCTAAATCACCATGTTTGACTTCTGTGTTGATTTGAAACATCATATGTTTGGGTTTTGTTCACTTCTTAAGTAAAAATGGTAAGATGAAAAAAAGTGAAAATCTGCCAGATGGGGTAGGGATGTAATGTTTCATTTTTTTTTTATAAGAAATGAGTGCAGACTAGTATTCTTTATTGTAATATGTTCCAAAGTAAGAAGTCTATGCATCATAGGTGTCATGACTGGTTTCAAGTTTGTTATGTCTTGGTTAAGGTGGCACGGTAGTATTTGCATTCCAGAATTTAGGTTGCTCTTTTGTGTACCCTACTTAGGTAAATGTATCTAAACAGTGTGATTGGACAAAAAATACAGTATCAACTGAACATACTTTCCCAAACTGAGGGATGAATCAGGTGTAGAAAAATATGAAATAATTTTACATACAGATGAAAATGAATTTTTGAGAATTTTTGAGAATTTTGTATTCACTGCACCATAAAAGACCTAAAATTACTAGTGGCCTTAGGTTTCTAAAAATAGCAAAAAAAGTAAACGGTCATGATACATATTCAAATTCATTTCTGAATAGTAAAATGAAAGTACTTCAGTTAAGTGTGAATGTAGATTTTTTTGCAGTGTTAGAAAGTGGTGAAAATTCTAAAAAGGCTATCATTATCCCTATGGGCCAGGAAATACTACCGTGCCACCTTAAGGGGGATATATATTTTTACACTAAATCAATGAAGGAACTTTTTTTACCTATGCAATTTGTAAGTTTATCAATAAAAAGTTGATTAAGGGCAACTATGATAAAACAAGCCTTAAATTCCACCCCTGAGAGTAAAAATTGCTGATTCAGCAAATTTTGCCTGATCTGTAGGTAATAATGTAAAAATTTTCATAGAAAGTAGAACTTCATTAATTTTATGTAACTTGCAATACATTTTTAATTATAAATGCTCGCTTTAACTTTTCGCAGTGTCTGACACATGTGCAACCACTGAAATTTGAGACGCGACATTCTACGGTTGCATGTTCATCCTATTATTTTCACCGAAATAAATAAATTGCATAATTTCTTATTTTTTTCAACATAAGTACAGCTATACTAGCTTTCTTAAGGTTTAATTAGTAGTTCTGATGTTACATGACACCAGTAGGAGCTTTTGGGGAACCAGTAAGTGGTTAAGGAGTCCTTACTTATTCATTTAGCTCTCATATTGGTATGAAATAGAGATAGAAATAGGGGTTTCTGTACATTGAATAGACATTATTTTTGACAAAGAATGTATTTATGATTCTATATCAGCAAGATTAAATGGTTTATCTATTTTCCATGCAAATACCATTAGTTGTTAAGATTTTCTGACAGTGAAAAGCACAATAAATGCAAATTGATTATGTAAGGGGACATAATTTAACTTAATGCATACATGAGAAATAGACAAACAGTCAACTTAGAGATGTATTCTAGTACATGTATTGTCAAACAGGTTACAGAATAATAGTTAACTGCAATCTAAAGACTCTTGTTGTATTGCCCTCATAATCTGAAAATGTTTAAAGTAATGTAAGGCATGCTGTAAAATGTGGAATGGACTTTAATATCAGTTTTCATGATTTGGTGATTAAACTGTTTCTTTTACTCAGATTAACCATAAACAGAGTTGGCAATCCAATAATTCCTCCTAAATCACCATGTTTGACTTCTGTGTTGATTTGAAACATCATATGTTTGGGTTTTGTTCACTTCTTAAGTAAAAATGGTAAGATGAAAAAAAGTGAAAATCTGCCAGATGGGGTAGGGATGTAATGTTTCATTTTTTTTTTATAAGAAATGAGTGCAGACTAGTATTCTTTATTGTAATATGTTCCAAAGTAAGAAGTCTATGCATCATAGGTGTCATGACTGGTTTCAAGTTTGTTATGTCTTGGTTAAGGTGGCACGGTAGTATTTGCATTCCAGAATTTAGGTTGCTCTTTTGTGTACCCTACTTAGGTAAATGTATCTAAACAGTGTGATTGGACAAAAAATACAGTATCAACTGAACATACTTTCCCAAACTGAGGGATGAATCAGGTGTAGAAAAATATGAAATAATTTTACATACAGATGAAAATGAATTTTTGAGAATTTTTGAGAATTTTGTATTCACTGCACCATAAAAGACCTAAAATTACTAGTGGCCTTAGGTTTCTAAAAATAGCAAAAAAAGTAAACGGTCATGATACATATTCAAATTCATTTCTGAATAGTAAAATGAAAGTACTTCAGTTAAGTGTGAATGTAGATTTTTTTGCAGTGTTAGAAAGTGGTGAAAATTCTAAAAAGGCTATCATTATCCCTATGGGCCAGGAAATACTACCGTGCCACCTTAAGGGGGATATATATTTTTACACTAAATCAATGAAGGAACTTTTTTTACCTATGCAATTTGTAAGTTTATCAATAAAAAGTTGATTAAGGGCAACTATGATAAAACAAGCCTTAAATTCCACCCCTGAGAGTAAAAATTGCTGATTCAGCAAATTTTGCCTGATCTGTAGGTAATAATGTAAAAATTTTCATAGAAAGTAGAACTTCATTAATTTTATGTAACTTGCAATACATTTTTAATTATAAATGCTCGCTTTAACTTTTCGCAGTGTCTGACACATGTGCAACCACTGAAATTTGAGACGCGACATTCTACGGTTGCATGTTCATCCTATTATTTTCACCGAAATAAATAAATTGCATAATTTCTTATTTTTTTCAACATAAGTACAGCTATACTAGCTTTCTTAAGGTTTAATTAGTAGTTCTGATGTTACATGACACCAGTAGGAGCTTTTGGGGAACCAGTAAGTGGTTAAGGAGTCCTTACTTATTCATTTAGCTCTCATATTGGTATGAAATAGAGATAGAAATAGGGGTTTCTGTACATTGAATAGACATTATTTTTGACAAAGAATGTATTTATGATTCTATATCAGCAAGATTAAATGGTTTATCTATTTTCCATGCAAATACCATTAGTTGTTAAGATTTTCTGACAGTGAAAAGCACAATAAATGCAAATTGATTATGTAAGGGGACATAATTTAACTTAATGCATACATGAGAAATAGACAAACAGTCAACTTAGAGATGTATTCTAGTACATGTATTGTCAAACAGGTTACAGAATAATAGTTAACTGCAATCTAAAGACTCTTGTTGTATTGCCCTCATAATCTGAAAATGTTTAAAGTAATGTAAGGCATGCTGTAAAATGTGGAATGGACTTTAATATCAGTTTTCATGATTTGGTGATTAAACTGTTTCTTTTACTCAGATTAACCATAAACAGAGTTGGCAATCCAATAATTCCTCCTAAATCACCATGTTTGACTTCTGTGTTGATTTGAAACATCATATGTTTGGGTTTTGTTCACTTCTTAAGTAAAAATGGTAAGATGAAAAAAAGTGAAAATCTGCCAGATGGGGTAGGGATGTAATGTTTCATTTTTTTTTTATAAGAAATGAGTGCAGACTAGTATTCTTTATTGTAATATGTTCCAAAGTAAGAAGTCTATGCATCATAGGTGTCATGACTGGTTTCAAGTTTGTTATGTCTTGGTTAAGGTGGCACGGTAGTATTTGCATTCCAGAATTTAGGTTGCTCTTTTGTGTACCCTACTTAGGTAAATGTATCTAAACAGTGTGATTGGACAAAAAATACAGTATCAACTGAACATACTTTCCCAAACTGAGGGATGAATCAGGTGTAGAAAAATATGAAATAATTTTACATACAGATGAAAATGAATTTTTGAGAATTTTTGAGAATTTTGTATTCACTGCACCATAAAAGACCTAAAATTACTAGTGGCCTTAGGTTTCTAAAAATAGCAAAAAAAGTAAACGGTCATGATACATATTCAAATTCATTTCTGAATAGTAAAATGAAAGTACTTCAGTTAAGTGTGAATGTAGATTTTTTTGCAGTGTTAGAAAGTGGTGAAAATTCTAAAAAGGCTATCATTATCCCTATGGGCCAGGAAATACTACCGTGCCACCTTAAGGGGGATATATATTTTTACACTAAATCAATGAAGGAACTTTTTTTACCTATGCAATTTGTAAGTTTATCAATAAAAAGTTGATTAAGGGCAACTATGATAAAACAAGCCTTAAATTCCACCCCTGAGAGTAAAAATTGCTGATTCAGCAAATTTTGCCTGATCTGTAGGTAATAATGTAAAAATTTTCATAGAAAGTAGAACTTCATTAATTTTATGTAACTTGCAATACATTTTTAATTATAAATGCTCGCTTTAACTTTTCGCAGTGTCTGACACATGTGCAACCACTGAAATTTGAGACGCGACATTCTACGGTTGCATGTTCATCCTATTATTTTCACCGAAATAAATAAATTGCATAATTTCTTATTTTTTTCAACATAAGTACAGCTATACTAGCTTTCTTAAGGTTTAATTAGTAGTTCTGATGTTACATGACACCAGTAGGAGCTTTTGGGGAACCAGTAAGTGGTTAAGGAGTCCTTACTTATTCATTTAGCTCTCATATTGGTATGAAATAGAGATAGAAATAGGGGTTTCTGTACATTGAATAGACATTATTTTTGACAAAGAATGTATTTATGATTCTATATCAGCAAGATTAAATGGTTTATCTATTTTCCATGCAAATACCATTAGTTGTTAAGATTTTCTGACAGTGAAAAGCACAATAAATGCAAATTGATTATGTAAGGGGACATAATTTAACTTAATGCATACATGAGAAATAGACAAACAGTCAACTTAGAGATGTATTCTAGTACATGTATTGTCAAACAGGTTACAGAATAATAGTTAACTGCAATCTAAAGACTCTTGTTGTATTGCCCTCATAATCTGAAAATGTTTAAAGTAATGTAAGGCATGCTGTAAAATGTGGAATGGACTTTAATATCAGTTTTCATGATTTGGTGATTAAACTGTTTCTTTTACTCAGATTAACCATAAACAGAGTTGGCAATCCAATAATTCCTCCTAAATCACCATGTTTGACTTCTGTGTTGATTTGAAACATCATATGTTTGGGTTTTGTTCACTTCTTAAGTAAAAATGGTAAGATGAAAAAAAGTGAAAATCTGCCAGATGGGGTAGGGATGTAATGTTTCATTTTTTTTTTATAAGAAATGAGTGCAGACTAGTATTCTTTATTGTAATATGTTCCAAAGTAAGAAGTCTATGCATCATAGGTGTCATGACTGGTTTCAAGTTTGTTATGTCTTGGTTAAGGGGGATATATATTTTTACACTAAATCAATGAAGGAACTTTTTTTACCTATGCAATTTGTAAGTTTATCAATAAAAAGTTGATTAAGGGCAACTATGATAAAACAAGCCTTAAATTCCACCCCTGAGAGTAAAAATTGCTGATTCAGCAAATTTTGCCTGATCTGTAGGTAATAATGTAAAAATTTTCATAGAAAGTAGAACTTCATTAATTTTATGTAACTTGCAATACATTTTTAATTATAAATGCTCGCTTTAACTTTTCGCAGTGTCTGACACATGTGCAACCACTGAAATTTGAGACGCGACATTCTACGGTTGCATGTTCATCCTATTATTTTCACCGAAATAAATAAATTGCATAATTTCTTATTTTTTTCAACATAAGTACAGCTATACTAGCTTTCTTAAGGTTTAATTAGTAGTTCTGATGTTACATGACACCAGTAGGAGCTTTTGGGGAACCAGTAAGTGGTTAAGGAGTCCTTACTTATTCATTTAGCTCTCATATTGGTATGAAATAGAGATAGAAATAGGGGTTTCTGTACATTGAATAGACATTATTTTTGACAAAGAATGTATTTATGATTCTATATCAGCAAGATTAAATGGTTTATCTATTTTCCATGCAAATACCATTAGTTGTTAAGATTTTCTGACAGTGAAAAGCACAATAAATGCAAATTGATTATGTAAGGGGACATAATTTAACTTAATGCATACATGAGAAATAGACAAACAGTCAACTTAGAGATGTATTCTAGTACATGTATTGTCAAACAGGTTACAGAATAATAGTTAACTGCAATCTAAAGACTCTTGTTGTATTGCCCTCATAATCTGAAAATGTTTAAAGTAATGTAAGGCATGCTGTAAAATGTGGAATGGACTTTAATATCAGTTTTCATGATTTGGTGATTAAACTGTTTCTTTTACTCAGATTAACCATAAACAGAGTTGGCAATCCAATAATTCCTCCTAAATCACCATGTTTGACTTCTGTGTTGATTTGAAACATCATATGTTTGGGTTTTGTTCACTTCTTAAGTAAAAATGGTAAGATGAAAAAAAGTGAAAATCTGCCAGATGGGGTAGGGATGTAATGTTTCATTTTTTTTTTATAAGAAATGAGTGCAGACTAGTATTCTTTATTGTAATATGTTCCAAAGTAAGAAGTCTATGCATCATAGGTGTCATGACTGGTTTCAAGTTTGTTATGTCTTGGTTAAGGTGGCACGGTAGTATTTGCATTCCAGAATTTAGGTTGCTCTTTTGTGTACCCTACTTAGGTAAATGTATCTAAACAGTGTGATTGGACAAAAAATACAGTATCAACTGAACATACTTTCCCAAACTGAGGGATGAATCAGGTGTAGAAAAATATGAAATAATTTTACATACAGATGAAAATGAATTTTTGAGAATTTTTGAGAATTTTGTATTCACTGCACCATAAAAGACCTAAAATTACTAGTGGCCTTAGGTTTCTAAAAATAGCAAAAAAAGTAAACGGTCATGATACATATTCAAATTCATTTCTGAATAGTAAAATGAAAGTACTTCAGTTAAGTGTGAATGTAGATTTTTTTGCAGTGTTAGAAAGTGGTGAAAATTCTAAAAAGGCTATCATTATCCCTATGGGCCAGGAAATACTACCGTGCCACCTTAAGGGGGATATATATTTTTACACTAAATCAATGAAGGAACTTTTTTTACCTATGCAATTTGTAAGTTTATCAATAAAAAGTTGATTAAGGGCAACTATGATAAAACAAGCCTTAAATTCCACCCCTGAGAGTAAAAATTGCTGATTCAGCAAATTTTGCCTGATCTGTAGGTAATAATGTAAAAATTTTCATAGAAAGTAGAACTTCATTAATTTTATGTAACTTGCAATACATTTTTAATTATAAATGCTCGCTTTAACTTTTCGCAGTGTCTGACACATGTGCAACCACTGAAATTTGAGACGCGACATTCTACGGTTGCATGTTCATCCTATTATTTTCACCGAAATAAATAAATTGCATAATTTCTTATTTTTTTCAACATAAGTACAGCTATACTAGCTTTCTTAAGGTTTAATTAGTAGTTCTGATGTTACATGACACCAGTAGGAGCTTTTGGGGAACCAGTAAGTGGTTAAGGAGTCCTTACTTATTCATTTAGCTCTCATATTGGTATGAAATAGAGATAGAAATAGGGGTTTCTGTACATTGAATAGACATTATTTTTGACAAAGAATGTATTTATGATTCTATATCAGCAAGATTAAATGGTTTATCTATTTTCCATGCAAATACCATTAGTTGTTAAGATTTTCTGACAGTGAAAAGCACAATAAATGCAAATTGATTATGTAAGGGGACATAATTTAACTTAATGCATACATGAGAAATAGACAAACAGTCAACTTAGAGATGTATTCTAGTACATGTATTGTCAAACAGGTTACAGAATAATAGTTAACTGCAATCTAAAGACTCTTGTTGTATTGCCCTCATAATCTGAAAATGTTTAAAGTAATGTAAGGCATGCTGTAAAATGTGGAATGGACTTTAATATCAGTTTTCATGATTTGGTGATTAAACTGTTTCTTTTACTCAGATTAACCATAAACAGAGTTGGCAATCCAATAATTCCTCCTAAATCACCATGTTTGACTTCTGTGTTGATTTGAAACATCATATGTTTGGGTTTTGTTCACTTCTTAAGTAAAAATGGTAAGATGAAAAAAAGTGAAAATCTGCCAGATGGGGTAGGGATGTAATGTTTCATTTTTTTTTTATAAGAAATGAGTGCAGACTAGTATTCTTTATTGTAATATGTTCCAAAGTAAGAAGTCTATGCATCATAGGTGTCATGACTGGTTTCAAGTTTGTTATGTCTTGGTTAAGGTGGCACGGTAGTATTTGCATTCCAGAATTTAGGTTGCTCTTTTGTGTACCCTACTTAGGTAAATGTATCTAAACAGTGTGATTGGACAAAAAATACAGTATCAACTGAACATACTTTCCCAAACTGAGGGATGAATCAGGTGTAGAAAAATATGAAATAATTTTACATACAGATGAAAATGAATTTTTGAGAATTTTTGAGAATTTTGTATTCACTGCACCATAAAAGACCTAAAATTACTAGTGGCCTTAGGTTTCTAAAAATAGCAAAAAAAGTAAACGGTCATGATACATATTCAAATTCATTTCTGAATAGTAAAATGAAAGTACTTCAGTTAAGTGTGAATGTAGATTTTTTTGCAGTGTTAGAAAGTGGTGAAAATTCTAAAAAGGCTATCATTATCCCTATGGGCCAGGAAATACTACCGTGCCACCTTAAGGGGGATATATATTTTTACACTAAATCAATGAAGGAACTTTTTTTACCTATGCAATTTGTAAGTTTATCAATAAAAAGTTGATTAAGGGCAACTATGATAAAACAAGCCTTAAATTCCACCCCTGAGAGTAAAAATTGCTGATTCAGCAAATTTTGCCTGATCTGTAGGTAATAATGTAAAAATTTTCATAGAAAGTAGAACTTCATTAATTTTATGTAACTTGCAATACATTTTTAATTATAAATGCTCGCTTTAACTTTTCGCAGTGTCTGACACATGTGCAACCACTGAAATTTGAGACGCGACATTCTACGGTTGCATGTTCATCCTATTATTTTCACCGAAATAAATAAATTGCATAATTTCTTATTTTTTTCAACATAAGTACAGCTATACTAGCTTTCTTAAGGTTTAATTAGTAGTTCTGATGTTACATGACACCAGTAGGAGCTTTTGGGGAACCAGTAAGTGGTTAAGGAGTCCTTACTTATTCATTTAGCTCTCATATTGGTATGAAATAGAGATAGAAATAGGGGTTTCTGTACATTGAATAGACATTATTTTTGACAAAGAATGTATTTATGATTCTATATCAGCAAGATTAAATGGTTTATCTATTTTCCATGCAAATACCATTAGTTGTTAAGATTTTCTGACAGTGAAAAGCACAATAAATGCAAATTGATTATGTAAGGGGACATAATTTAACTTAATGCATACATGAGAAATAGACAAACAGTCAACTTAGAGATGTATTCTAGTACATGTATTGTCAAACAGGTTACAGAATAATAGTTAACTGCAATCTAAAGACTCTTGTTGTATTGCCCTCATAATCTGAAAATGTTTAAAGTAATGTAAGGCATGCTGTAAAATGTGGAATGGACTTTAATATCAGTTTTCATGATTTGGTGATTAAACTGTTTCTTTTACTCAGATTAACCATAAACAGAGTTGGCAATCCAATAATTCCTCCTAAATCACCATGTTTGACTTCTGTGTTGATTTGAAACATCATATGTTTGGGTTTTGTTCACTTCTTAAGTAAAAATGGTAAGATGAAAAAAAGTGAAAATCTGCCAGATGGGGTAGGGATGTAATGTTTCATTTTTTTTTTATAAGAAATGAGTGCAGACTAGTATTCTTTATTGTAACATGTTCCAAAGTAAGAAGTCTATGCATCATAGGTGTCATGACTGGTTTCAAGTTTGTTATGTCTTGGTTAAGGTGGCACGGTAGTATTTGCATTCCAGAATTTAGGTTGCTCTTTTGTGTACCCTACTTAGGTAAATGTATCTAAACAGTGTGATTGGACAAAAAATACAGTATCAACTGAACATACTTTCCCAAACTGAGGGATGAATCAGGTGTAGAAAAATATGAAATAATTTTACATACAGATGAAAATGAATTTTTGAGAATTTTTGAGAATTTTGTATTCACTGCACCATAAAAGACCTAAAATTACTAGTGGCCTTAGGTTTCTAAAAATAGCAAAAAAAGTAAACGGTCATGATACATATTCAAATTCATTTCTGAATAGTAAAATGAAAGTACTTCAGTTAAGTGTGAATGTAGATTTTTTTGCAGTGTTAGAAAGTGGTGAAAATTCTAAAAAGGCTATCATTATCCCTATGGGCCAGGAAATACTACCGTGCCACCTTAAGGGGGATATATATTTTTACACTAAATCAATGAAGGAACTTTTTTTACCTATGCAATTTGTAAGTTTATCAATAAAAAGTTGATTAAGGGCAACTATGATAAAACAAGCCTTAAATTCCACCCCTGAGAGTAAAAATTGCTGATTCAGCAAATTTTGCCTGATCTGTAGGTAATAATGTAAAAATTTTCATAGAAAGTAGAACTTCATTAATTTTATGTAACTTGCAATACATTTTTAATTATAAATGCTCGCTTTAACTTTTCGCAGTGTCTGACACATGTGCAACCACTGAAATTTGAGACGCGACATTCTACGGTTGCATGTTCATCCTATTATTTTCACCGAAATAAATAAATTGCATAATTTCTTATTTTTTTCAACATAAGTACAGCTATACTAGCTTTCTTAAGGTTTAATTAGTAGTTCTGATGTTACATGACACCAGTAGGAGCTTTTGGGGAACCAGTAAGTGGTTAAGGAGTCCTTACTTATTCATTTAGCTCTCATATTGGTATGAAATAGAGATAGAAATAGGGGTTTCTGTACATTGAATAGACATTATTTTTGACAAAGAATGTATTTATGATTCTATATCAGCAAGATTAAATGGTTTATCTATTTTCCATGCAAATACCATTAGTTGTTAAGATTTTCTGACAGTGAAAAGCACAATAAATGCAAATTGATTATGTAAGGGGACATAATTTAACTTAATGCATACATGAGAAATAGACAAACAGTCAACTTAGAGATGTATTCTAGTACATGTATTGTCAAACAGGTTACAGAATAATAGTTAACTGCAATCTAAAGACTCTTGTTGTATTGCCCTCATAATCTGAAAATGTTTAAAGTAATGTAAGGCATGCTGTAAAATGTGGAATGGACTTTAATATCAGTTTTCATGATTTGGTGATTAAACTGTTTCTTTTACTCAGATTAACCATAAACAGAGTTGGCAATCCAATAATTCCTCCTAAATCACCATGTTTGACTTCTGTGTTGATTTGAAACATCATATGTTTGGGTTTTGTTCACTTCTTAAGTAAAAATGGTAAGATGAAAAAAAGTGAAAATCTGCCAGATGGGGTAGGGATGTAATGTTTCATTTTTTTTTTATAAGAAATGAGTGCAGACTAGTATTCTTTATTGTAATATGTTCCAAAGTAAGAAGTCTATGCATCATAGGTGTCATGACTGGTTTCAAGTTTGTTATGTCTTGGTTAAGGTGGCACGGTAGTATTTGCATTCCAGAATTTAGGTTGCTCTTTTGTGTACCCTACTTAGGTAAATGTATCTAAACAGTGTGATTGGACAAAAAATACAGTATCAACTGAACATACTTTCCCAAACTGAGGGATGAATCAGGTGTAGAAAAATATGAAATAATTTTACATACAGATGAAAATGAATTTTTGAGAATTTTTGAGAATTTTGTATTCACTGCACCATAAAAGACCTAAAATTACTAGTGGCCTTAGGTTTCTAAAAATAGCAAAAAAAGTAAACGGTCATGATACATATTCAAATTCATTTCTGAATAGTAAAATGAAAGTACTTCAGTTAAGTGTGAATGTAGATTTTTTTGCAGTGTTAGAAAGTGGTGAAAATTCTAAAAAGGCTATCATTATCCCTATGGGCCAGGAAATACTACCGTGCCACCTTAAGGGGGATATATATTTTTACACTAAATCAATGAAGGAACTTTTTTTACCTATGCAATTTGTAAGTTTATCAATAAAAAGTTGATTAAGGGCAACTATGATAAAACAAGCCTTAAATTCCACCCCTGAGAGTAAAAATTGCTGATTCAGCAAATTTTGCCTGATCTGTAGGTAATAATGTAAAAATTTTCATAGAAAGTAGAACTTCATTAATTTTATGTAACTTGCAATACATTTTTAATTATAAATGCTCGCTTTAACTTTTCGCAGTGTCTGACACATGTGCAACCACTGAAATTTGAGACGCGACATTCTACGGTTGCATGTTCATCCTATTATTTTCACCGAAATAAATAAATTGCATAATTTCTTATTTTTTTCAACATAAGTACAGCTATACTAGCTTTCTTAAGGTTTAATTAGTAGTTCTGATGTTACATGACACCAGTAGGAGCTTTTGGGGAACCAGTAAGTGGTTAAGGAGTCCTTACTTATTCATTTAGCTCTCATATTGGTATGAAATAGAGATAGAAATAGGGGTTTCTGTACATTGAATAGACATTATTTTTGACAAAGAATGTATTTATGATTCTATATCAGCAAGATTAAATGGTTTATCTATTTTCCATGCAAATACCATTAGTTGTTAAGATTTTCTGACAGTGAAAAGCACAATAAATGCAAATTGATTATGTAAGGGGACATAATTTAACTTAATGCATACATGAGAAATAGACAAACAGTCAACTTAGAGATGTATTCTAGTACATGTATTGTCAAACAGGTTACAGAATAATAGTTAACTGCAATCTAAAGACTCTTGTTGTATTGCCCTCATAATCTGAAAATGTTTAAAGTAATGTAAGGCATGCTGTAAAATGTGGAATGGACTTTAATATCAGTTTTCATGATTTGGTGATTAAACTGTTTCTTTTACTCAGATTAACCATAAACAGAGTTGGCAATCCAATAATTCCTCCTAAATCACCATGTTTGACTTCTGTGTTGATTTGAAACATCATATGTTTGGGTTTTGTTCACTTCTTAAGTAAAAATGGTAAGATGAAAAAAAGTGAAAATCTGCCAGATGGGGTAGGGATGTAATGTTTCATTTTTTTTTTATAAGAAATGAGTGCAGACTAGTATTCTTTATTGTAATATGTTCCAAAGTAAGAAGTCTATGCATCATAGGTGTCATGACTGGTTTCAAGTTTGTTATGTCTTGGTTAAGGTGGCACGGTAGTATTTGCATTCCAGAATTTAGGTTGCTCTTTTGTGTACCCTACTTAGGTAAATGTATCTAAACAGTGTGATTGGACAAAAAATACAGTATCAACTGAACATACTTTCCCAAACTGAGGGATGAATCAGGTGTAGAAAAATATGAAATAATTTTACATACAGATGAAAATGAATTTTTGAGAATTTTTGAGAATTTTGTATTCACTGCACCATAAAAGACCTAAAATTACTAGTGGCCTTAGGTTTCTAAAAATAGCAAAAAAAGTAAACGGTCATGATACATATTCAAATTCATTTCTGAATAGTAAAATGAAAGTACTTCAGTTAAGTGTGAATGTAGATTTTTTTGCAGTGTTAGAAAGTGGTGAAAATTCTAAAAAGGCTATCATTATCCCTATGGGCCAGGAAATACTACCGTGCCACCTTAAGGGGGATATATATTTTTACACTAAATCAATGAAGGAACTTTTTTTACCTATGCAATTTGTAAGTTTATCAATAAAAAGTTGATTAAGGGCAACTATGATAAAACAAGCCTTAAATTCCACCCCTGAGAGTAAAAATTGCTGATTCAGCAAATTTTGCCTGATCTGTAGGTAATAATGTAAAAATTTTCATAGAAAGTAGAACTTCATTAATTTTATGTAACTTGCAATACATTTTTAATTATAAATGCTCGCTTTAACTTTTCGCAGTGTCTGACACATGTGCAACCACTGAAATTTGAGACGCGACATTCTACGGTTGCATGTTCATCCTATTATTTTCACCGAAATAAATAAATTGCATAATTTCTTATTTTTTTCAACATAAGTACAGCTATACTAGCTTTCTTAAGGTTTAATTAGTAGTTCTGATGTTACATGACACCAGTAGGAGCTTTTGGGGAACCAGTAAGTGGTTAAGGAGTCCTTACTTATTCATTTAGCTCTCATATTGGTATGAAATAGAGATAGAAATAGGGGTTTCTGTACATTGAATAGACATTATTTTTGACAAAGAATGTATTTATGATTCTATATCAGCAAGATTAAATGGTTTATCTATTTTCCATGCAAATACCATTAGTTGTTAAGATTTTCTGACAGTGAAAAGCACAATAAATGCAAATTGATTATGTAAGGGGACATAATTTAACTTAATGCATACATGAGAAATAGACAAACAGTCAACTTAGAGATGTATTCTAGTACATGTATTGTCAAACAGGTTACAGAATAATAGTTAACTGCAATCTAAAGACTCTTGTTGTATTGCCCTCATAATCTGAAAATGTTTAAAGTAATGTAAGGCATGCTGTAAAATGTGGAATGGACTTTAATATCAGTTTTCATGATTTGGTGATTAAACTGTTTCTTTTACTCAGATTAACCATAAACAGAGTTGGCAATCCAATAATTCCTCCTAAATCACCATGTTTGACTTCTGTGTTGATTTGAAACATCATATGTTTGGGTTTTGTTCACTTCTTAAGTAAAAATGGTAAGATGAAAAAAAGTGAAAATCTGCCAGATGGGGTAGGGATGTAATGTTTCATTTTTTTTTTATAAGAAATGAGTGCAGACTAGTATTCTTTATTGTAATATGTTCCAAAGTAAGAAGTCTATGCATCATAGGTGTCATGACTGGTTTCAAGTTTGTTATGTCTTGGTTAAGGGGGATATATATTTTTACACTAAATCAATGAAGGAACTTTTTTTACCTATGCAATTTGTAAGTTTATCAATAAAAAGTTGATTAAGGGCAACTATGATAAAACAAGCCTTAAATTCCACCCCTGAGAGTAAAAATTGCTGATTCAGCAAATTTTGCCTGATCTGTAGGTAATAATGTAAAAATTTTCATAGAAAGTAGAACTTCATTAATTTTATGTAACTTGCAATACATTTTTAATTATAAATGCTCGCTTTAACTTTTCGCAGTGTCTGACACATGTGCAACCACTGAAATTTGAGACGCGACATTCTACGGTTGCATGTTCATCCTATTATTTTCACCGAAATAAATAAATTGCATAATTTCTTATTTTTTTCAACATAAGTACAGCTATACTAGCTTTCTTAAGGTTTAATTAGTAGTTCTGATGTTACATGACACCAGTAGGAGCTTTTGGGGAACCAGTAAGTGGTTAAGGAGTCCTTACTTATTCATTTAGCTCTCATATTGGTATGAAATAGAGATAGAAATAGGGGTTTCTGTACATTGAATAGACATTATTTTTGACAAAGAATGTATTTATGATTCTATATCAGCAAGATTAAATGGTTTATCTATTTTCCATGCAAATACCATTAGTTGTTAAGATTTTCTGACAGTGAAAAGCACAATAAATGCAAATTGATTATGTAAGGGGACATAATTTAACTTAATGCATACATGAGAAATAGACAAACAGTCAACTTAGAGATGTATTCTAGTACATGTATTGTCAAACAGGTTACAGAATAATAGTTAACTGCAATCTAAAGACTCTTGTTGTATTGCCCTCATAATCTGAAAATGTTTAAAGTAATGTAAGGCATGCTGTAAAATGTGGAATGGACTTTAATATCAGTTTTCATGATTTGGTGATTAAACTGTTTCTTTTACTCAGATTAACCATAAACAGAGTTGGCAATCCAATAATTCCTCCTAAATCACCATGTTTGACTTCTGTGTTGATTTGAAACATCATATGTTTGGGTTTTGTTCACTTCTTAAGTAAAAATGGTAAGATGAAAAAAAGTGAAAATCTGCCAGATGGGGTAGGGATGTAATGTTTCATTTTTTTTTTATAAGAAATGAGTGCAGACTAGTATTCTTTATTGTAATATGTTCCAAAGTAAGAAGTCTATGCATCATAGGTGTCATGACTGGTTTCAAGTTTGTTATGTCTTGGTTAAGGGGGATATATATTTTTACACTAAATCAATGAAGGAACTTTTTTTACCTATGCAATTTGTAAGTTTATCAATAAAAAGTTGATTAAGGGCAACTATGATAAAACAAGCCTTAAATTCCACCCCTGAGAGTAAAAATTGCTGATTCAGCAAATTTTGCCTGATCTGTAGGTAATAATGTAAAAATTTTCATAGAAAGTAGAACTTCATTAATTTTATGTAACTTGCAATACATTTTTAATTATAAATGCTCGCTTTAACTTTTCGCAGTGTCTGACACATGTGCAACCACTGAAATTTGAGAAGCGACATTCTACGGTTGCATGTTCATCCTATTATTTTCACCGAAATAAATAAATTGCATAATTTCTTATTTTTTTCAACATAAGTACAGCTATACTAGCTTTCTTAAGGTTTAATTAGTAGTTCTGATGTTACATGACACCAGTAGGAGCTTTTGGGGAACCAGTAAGTGGTTAAGGAGTCCTTACTTATTCATTTAGCTCTCATATTGGTATGAAATAGAGATAGAAATAGGGGTTTCTGTACATTGAATAGACATTATTTTTGACAAAGAATGTATTTATGATTCTATATCAGCAAGATTAAATGGTTTATCTATTTTCCATGCAAATACCATTAGTTGTTAAGATTTTCTGACAGTGAAAAGCACAATAAATGCAAATTGATTATGTAAGGGGACATAATTTAACTTAATGCATACATGAGAAATAGACAAACAGTCAACTTAGAGATGTATTCTAGTACATGTATTGTCAAACAGGTTACAGAATAATAGTTAACTGCAATCTAAAGACTCTTGTTGTATTGCCCTCATAATCTGAAAATGTTTAAAGTAATGTAAGGCATGCTGTAAAATGTGGAATGGACTTTAATATCAGTTTTCATGATTTGGTGATTAAACTGTTTCTTTTACTCAGATTAACCATAAACAGAGTTGGCAATCCAATAATTCCTCCTAAATCACCATGTTTGACTTCTGTGTTGATTTGAAACATCATATGTTTGGGTTTTGTTCACTTCTTAAGTAAAAATGGTAAGATGAAAAAAAGTGAAAATCTGCCAGATGGGGTAGGGATGTAATGTTTCATTTTTTTTTTATAAGAAATGAGTGCAGACTAGTATTCTTTATTGTAATATGTTCCAAAGTAAGAAGTCTATGCATCATAGGTGTCATGACTGGTTTCAAGTTTGTTATGTCTTGGTTAAGGTGGCACGGTAGTATTTGCATTCCAGAATTTAGGTTGCTCTTTTGTGTACCCTACTTAGGTAAATGTATCTAAACAGTGTGATTGGACAAAAAATACAGTATCAACTGAACATACTTTCCCAAACTGAGGGATGAATCAGGTGTAGAAAAATATGAAATAATTTTACATACAGATGAAAATGAATTTTTGAGAATTTTTGAGAATTTTGTATTCACTGCACCATAAAAGACCTAAAATTACTAGTGGCCTTAGGTTTCTAAAAATAGCAAAAAAAGTAAACGGTCATGATACATATTC
The DNA here is from genome assembly GCF_965363235.1 of Mytilus galloprovincialis. NCBI lineage: Eukaryota > Metazoa > Mollusca > Bivalvia > Mytilida > Mytilidae > Mytilus > Mytilus galloprovincialis. Next base: position 9,473,495 of record NC_134844.1, read on the forward strand.
AAATTCATTTCTGAATAGTAAAATGAAAGTACTTCAGTTAAGTGTGAATGTAGATTTTTTTGCAGTGTTAGAAAGTGGTGAAAATTCTAAAAAGGCTATCATTATCCCTATGGGCCAGGAAATACTACCGTGCCACCTTAAGGGGGATATATATTTTTACACTAAATCAATGAAGGAACTTTTTTTACCTATGCAATTTGTAAGTTTATCAATAAAAAGTTGATTAAGGGCAACTATGATAAAACAAGCCTTAAATTCCACCCCTGAGAGTAAAAATTGCTGATTCAGCAAATTTTGCCTGATCTGTAGGTAATAATGTAAAAATTTTCATAGAAAGTAGAACTTCATTAATTTTATGTAACTTGCAATACATTTTTAATTATAAATGCTCGCTTTAACTTTTCGCAGTGTCTGACACATGTGCAACCACTGAAATTTGAGACGCGACATTCTACGGTTGCATGTTCATCCTATTATTTTCACCGAAATAAATAAATTGCATAATTTCTTATTTTTTTCAACATAAGTACAGCTATACTAGCTTTCTTAAGGTTTAATTAGTAGTTCTGATGTTACATGACACCAGTAGGAGCTTTTGGGGAACCAGTAAGTGGTTAAGGAGTCCTTACTTATTCATTTAGCTCTCATATTGGTATGAAATAGAGATAGAAATAGGGGTTTCTGTACATTGAATAGACATTATTTTTGACAAAGAATGTATTTATGATTCTATATCAGCAAGATTAAATGGTTTATCTATTTTCCATGCAAATACCATTAGTTGTTAAGATTTTCTGACAGTGAAAAGCACAATAAATGCAAATTGATTATGTAAGGGGACATAATTTAACTTAATGCATACATGAGAAATAGACAAACAGTCAACTTAGAGATGTATTCTAGTACATGTATTGTCAAACAGGTTACAGAATAATAGTTAACTGCAATCTAAAGACTCTTGTTGTATTGCCCTCATAATCTGAAAATGTTTAAAGTAATGTAAGGCATGCTGTAAAATGTGGAATGGACTTTAATATCAGTTTTCATGATTTGGTGATTAAACTGTTTCTTTTACTCAGATTAACCATAAACAGAGTTGGCAATCCAATAATTCCTCCTAAATCACCATGTTTGACTTCTGTGTTGATTTGAAACATCATATGTTTGGGTTTTGTTCACTTCTTAAGTAAAAATGGTAAGATGAAAAAAAGTGAAAATCTGCCAGATGGGGTAGGGATGTAATGTTTCATTTTTTTTTTATAAGAAATGAGTGCAGACTAGTATTCTTTATTGTAATATGTTCCAAAGTAAGAAGTCTATGCATCATAGGTGTCATGACTGGTTTCAAGTTTGTTATGTCTTGGTTAAGGTGGCACGGTAGTATTTGCATTCCAGAATTTAGGTTGCTCTTTTGTGTACCCTACTTAGGTAAATGTATCTAAACAGTGTGATTGGACAAAAAATACAGTATCAACTGAACATACTTTCCCAAACTGAGGGATGAATCAGGTGTAGAAAAATATGAAATAATTTTACATACAGATGAAAATGAATTTTTGAGAATTTTTGAGAATTTTGTATTCACTGCACCATAAAAGACCTAAAATTACTAGTGGCCTTAGGTTTCTAAAAATAGCAAAAAAAGTAAACGGTCATGATACATATTCAAATTCATTTCTGAATAGTAAAATGAAAGTACTTCAGTTAAGTGTGAATGTAGATTTTTTTGCAGTGTTAGAAAGTGGTGAAAATTCTAAAAAGGCTATCATTATCCCTATGGGCCAGGAAATACTACCGTGCCACCTTAAGGGGGATATATATTTTTACACTAAATCAATGAAGGAACTTTTTTTACCTATGCAATTTGTAAGTTTATCAATAAAAAGTTGATTAAGGGCAACTATGATAAAACAAGCCTTAAATTCCACCCCTGAGAGTAAAAATTGCTGATTCAGCAAATTTTGCCTGATCTGTAGGTAATAATGTAAAAATTTTCATAGAAAGTAGAACTTCATTAATTTTATGTAACTTGCAATACATTTTTAATTATAAATGCTCGCTTTAACTTTTCGCAGTGTCTGACACATGTGCAACCACTGAAATTTGAGACGCGACATTCTACGGTTGCATGTTCATCCTATTATTTTCACCGAAATAAATAAATTGCATAATTTCTTATTTTTTTCAACATAAGTACAGCTATACTAGCTTTCTTAAGGTTTAATTAGTAGTTCTGATGTTACATGACACCAGTAGGAGCTTTTGGGGAACCAGTAAGTGGTTAAGGAGTCCTTACTTATTCATTTAGCTCTCATATTGGTATGAAATAGAGATAGAAATAGGGGTTTCTGTACATTGAATAGACATTATTTTTGACAAAGAATGTATTTATGATTCTATATCAGCAAGATTAAATGGTTTATCTATTTTCCATGCAAATACCATTAGTTGTTAAGATTTTCTGACAGTGAAAAGCACAATAAATGCAAATTGATTATGTAAGGGGACATAATTTAACTTAATGCATACATGAGAAATAGACAAACAGTCAACTTAGAGATGTATTCTAGTACATGTATTGTCAAACAGGTTACAGAATAATAGTTAACTGCAATCTAAAGACTCTTGTTGTATTGCCCTCATAATCTGAAAATGTTTAAAGTAATGTAAGGCATGCTGTAAAATGTGGAATGGACTTTAATATCAGTTTTCATGATTTGGTGATTAAACTGTTTCTTTTACTCAGATTAACCATAAACAGAGTTGGCAATCCAATAATTCCTCCTAAATCACCATGTTTGACTTCTGTGTTGATTTGAAACATCATATGTTTGGGTTTTGTTCACTTCTTAAGTAAAAATGGTAAGATGAAAAAAAGTGAAAATCTGCCAGATGGGGTAGGGATGTAATGTTTCATTTTTTTTTTATAAGAAATGAGTGCAGACTAGTATTCTTTATTGTAATATGTTCCAAAGTAAGAAGTCTATGCATCATAGGTGTCATGACTGGTTTCAAGTTTGTTATGTCTTGGTTAAGGGGGATATATATTTTTACACTAAATCAATGAAGGAACTTTTTTTACCTATGCAATTTGTAAGTTTATCAATAAAAAGTTGATTAAGGGCAACTATGATAAAACAAGCCTTAAATTCCACCCCTGAGAGTAAAAATTGCTGATTCAGCAAATTTTGCCTGATCTGTAGGTAATAATGTAAAAATTTTCATAGAAAGTAGAACTTCATTAATTTTATGTAACTTGCAATACATTTTTAATTATAAATGCTCGCTTTAACTTTTCGCAGTGTCTGACACATGTGCAACCACTGAAATTTGAGACGCGACATTCTACGGTTGCATGTTCATCCTATTATTTTCACCGAAATAAATAAATTGCATAATTTCTTATTTTTTTCAACATAAGTACAGCTATACTAGCTTTCTTAAGGTTTAATTAGTAGTTCTGATGTTACATGACACCAGTAGGAGCTTTTGGGGAACCAGTAAGTGGTTAAGGAGTCCTTACTTATTCATTTAGCTCTCATATTGGTATGAAATAGAGATAGAAATAGGGGTTTCTGTACATTGAATAGACATTATTTTTGACAAAGAATGTATTTATGATTCTATATCAGCAAGATTAAATGGTTTATCTATTTTCCATGCAAATACCATTAGTTGTTAAGATTTTCTGACAGTGAAAAGCACAATAAATGCAAATTGATTATGTAAGGGGACATAATTTAACTTAATGCATACATGAGAAATAGACAAACAGTCAACTTAGAGATGTATTCTAGTACATGTATTGTCAAACAGGTTACAGAATAATAGTTAACTGCAATCTAAAGACTCTTGTTGTATTGCCCTCATAATCTGAAAATGTTTAAAGTAATGTAAGGCATGCTGTAAAATGTGGAATGGACTTTAATATCAGTTTTCATGATTTGGTGATTAAACTGTTTCTTTTACTCAGATTAACCATAAACAGAGTTGGCAATCCAATAATTCCTCCTAAATCACCATGTTTGACTTCTGTGTTGATTTGAAACATCATATGTTTGGGTTTTGTTCACTTCTTAAGTAAAAATGGTAAGATGAAAAAAAGTGAAAATCTGCCAGATGGGGTAGGGATGTAATGTTTCATTTTTTTTTTATAAGAAATGAGTGCAGACTAGTATTCTTTATTGTAATATGTTCCAAAGTAAGAAGTCTATGCATCATAGGTGTCATGACTGGTTTCAAGTTTGTTATGTCTTGGTTAAGGTGGCACGGTAGTATTTGCATTCCAGAATTTAGGTTGCTCTTTTGTGTACCCTACTTAGGTAAATGTATCTAAACAGTGTGATTGGACAAAAAATACAGTATCAACTGAACATACTTTCCCAAACTGAGGGATGAATCAGGTGTAGAAAAATATGAAATAATTTTACATACAGATGAAAATGAATTTTTGAGAATTTTTGAGAATTTTGTATTCACTGCACCATAAAAGACCTAAAATTACTAGTGGCCTTAGGTTTCTAAAAATAGCAAAAAAAGTAAACGGTCATGATACATATTCAAATTCATTTCTGAATAGTAAAATGAAAGTACTTCAGTTAAGTGTGAATGTAGATTTTTTTGCAGTGTTAGAAAGTGGTGAAAATTCTAAAAAGGCTATCATTATCCCTATGGGCCAGGAAATACTACCGTGCCACCTTAAGGGGGATATATATTTTTACACTAAATCAATGAAGGAACTTTTTTTACCTATGCAATTTGTAAGTTTATCAATAAAAAGTTGATTAAGGGCAACTATGATAAAACAAGCCTTAAATTCCACCCCTGAGAGTAAAAATTGCTGATTCAGCAAATTTTGCCTGATCTGTAGGTAATAATGTAAAAATTTTCATAGAAAGTAGAACTTCATTAATTTTATGTAACTTGCAATACATTTTTAATTATAAATGCTCGCTTTAACTTTTCGCAGTGTCTGACACATGTGCAACCACTGAAATTTGAGACGCGACATTCTACGGTTGCATGTTCATCCTATTATTTTCACCGAAATAAATAAATTGCATAATTTCTTATTTTTTTCAACATAAGTACAGCTATACTAGCTTTCTTAAGGTTTAATTAGTAGTTCTGATGTTACATGACACCAGTAGGAGCTTTTGGGGAACCAGTAAGTGGTTAAGGAGTCCTTACTTATTCATTTAGCTCTCATATTGGTATGAAATAGAGATAGAAATAGGGGTTTCTGTACATTGAATAGACATTATTTTTGACAAAGAATGTATTTATGATTCTATATCAGCAAGATTAAATGGTTTATCTATTTTCCATGCAAATACCATTAGTTGTTAAGATTTTCTGACAGTGAAAAGCACAATAAATGCAAATTGATTATGTAAGGGGACATAATTTAACTTAATGCATACATGAGAAATAGACAAACAGTCAACTTAGAGATGTATTCTAGTACATGTATTGTCAAACAGGTTACAGAATAATAGTTAACTGCAATCTAAAGACTCTTGTTGTATTGCCCTCATAATCTGAAAATGTTTAAAGTAATGTAAGGCATGCTGTAAAATGTGGAATGGACTTTAATATCAGTTTTCATGATTTGGTGATTAAACTGTTTCTTTTACTCAGATTAACCATAAACAGAGTTGGCAATCCAATAATTCCTCCTAAATCACCATGTTTGACTTCTGTGTTGATTTGAAACATCATATGTTTGGGTTTTGTTCACTTCTTAAGTAAAAATGGTAAGATGAAAAAAAGTGAAAATCTGCCAGATGGGGTAGGGATGTAATGTTTCATTTTTTTTTTATAAGAAATGAGTGCAGACTAGTATTCTTTATTGTAATATGTTCCAAAGTAAGAAGTCTATGCATCATAGGTGTCATGACTGGTTTCAAGTTTGTTATGTCTTGGTTAAGGTGGCACGGTAGTATTTGCATTCCAGAATTTAGGTTGCTCTTTTGTGTACCCTACTTAGGTAAATGTATCTAAACAGTGTGATTGGACAAAAAATACAGTATCAACTGAACATACTTTCCCAAACTGAGGGATGAATCAGGTGTAGAAAAATATGAAATAATTTTACATACAGATGAAAATGAATTTTTGAGAATTTTTGAGAATTTTGTATTCACTGCACCATAAAAGACCTAAAATTACTAGTGGCCTTAGGTTTCTAAAAATAGCAAAAAAAGTAAACGGTCATGATACATATTCAAATTCATTTCTGAATAGTAAAATGAAAGTACTTCAGTTAAGTGTGAATGTAGATTTTTTTGCAGTGTTAGAAAGTGGTGAAAATTCTAAAAAGGCTATCATTATCCCTATGGGCCAGGAAATACTACCGTGCCACCTTAAGGGGGATATATATTTTTACACTAAATCAATGAAGGAACTTTTTTTACCTATGCAATTTGTAAGTTTATCAATAAAAAGTTGATTAAGGGCAACTATGATAAAACAAGCCTTAAATTCCACCCCTGAGAGTAAAAATTGCTGATTCAGCAAATTTTGCCTGATCTGTAGGTAATAATGTAAAAATTTTCATAGAAAGTAGAACTTCATTAATTTTATGTAACTTGCAATACATTTTTAATTATAAATGCTCGCTTTAACTTTTCGCAGTGTCTGACACATGTGCAACCACTGAAATTTGAGACGCGACATTCTACGGTTGCATGTTCATCCTATTATTTTCACCGAAATAAATAAATTGCATAATTTCTTATTTTTTTCAACATAAGTACAGCTATACTAGCTTTCTTAAGGTTTAATTAGTAGTTCTGATGTTACATGACACCAGTAGGAGCTTTTGGGGAACCAGTAAGTGGTTAAGGAGTCCTTACTTATTCATTTAGCTCTCATATTGGTATGAAATAGAGATAGAAATAGGGGTTTCTGTACATTGAATAGACATTATTTTTGACAAAGAATGTATTTATGATTCTATATCAGCAAGATTAAATGGTTTATCTATTTTCCATGCAAATACCATTAGTTGTTAAGATTTTCTGACAGTGAAAAGCACAATAAATGCAAATTGATTATGTAAGGGGACATAATTTAACTTAATGCATACATGAGAAATAGACAAACAGTCAACTTAGAGATGTATTCTAGTACATGTATTGTCAAACAGGTTACAGAATAATAGTTAACTGCAATCTAAAGACTCTTGTTGTATTGCCCTCATAATCTGAAAATGTTTAAAGTAATGTAAGGCATGCTGTAAAATGTGGAATGGACTTTAATATCAGTTTTCATGATTTGGTGATTAAACTGTTTCTTTTACTCAGATTAACCATAAACAGAGTTGGCAATCCAATAATTCCTCCTAAATCACCATGTTTGACTTCTGTGTTGATTTGAAACATCATATGTTTGGGTTTTGTTCACTTCTTAAGTAAAAATGGTAAGATGAAAAAAAGTGAAAATCTGCCAGATGGGGTAGGAATGTAATGTTTCATTTTTTTTTATAAGAAATGAGTGCAGACTAGTATTCTTTATTGTAATATGTTCCAAAGTAAGAAGTCTATGCATCATAGGTGTCATGACTGGTTTCAAGTTTGGGATATATATTTTTACACTAAATCAATGAAGGAACTTTTTTTACCTATGCAATTTGTAAGTTTATCAATAAAAAGTTGATTAAGGGCAACTATGATAAAACAAGCCTTAAATTCCACCCCTGAGAGTAAAAATTGCTGATTCAGCAAATTTTGCCTGATCTGTAGGTAATAATGTAAAAATTTTCATAGAAAGTAGAACTTCATTAATTTTATGTAACTTGCAATACATTTTTAATTATAAATGCTCGCTTTAACTTTTCGCAGTGTCTGACACATGTGCAACCACTGAAATTTGAGACGCGACATTCTACGGTTGCATGTTCATCCTATTATTTTCACCGAAATAAATAAATTGCATAATTTCTTATTTTTTTCAACATAAGTACAGCTATACTAGCTTTCTTAAGGTTTAATTAGTAGTTCTGATGTTACATGACACCAGTAGGAGCTTTTGGGGAACCAGTAAGTGGTTAAGGAGTCCTTACTTATTCATTTAGCTCTCATATTGGTATGAAATAGAGATAGAAATAGGGGTTTCTGTACATTGAATAGACATTATTTTTGACAAAGAATGTATTTATGATTCTATATCAGCAAGATTAAATGGTTTATCTATTTTCCATGCAAATACCATTAGTTGTTAAGATTTTCTGACAGTGAAAAGCACAATAAATGCAAATTGATTATGTAAGGGGACATAATTTAACTTAATGCATACATGAGAAATAGACAAACAGTCAACTTAGAGATGTATTCTAGTACATGTATTGTCAAACAGGTTACAGAATAATAGTTAACTGCAATCTAAAGACTCTTGTTGTATTGCCCTCATAATCTGAAAATGTTTAAAGTAATGTAAGGCATGCTGTAAAATGTGGAATGGACTTTAATATCAGTTTTCATGATTTGGTGATTAAACTGTTTCTTTTACTCAGATTAACCATAAACAGAGTTGGCAATCCAATAATTCCTCCTAAATCACCATGTTTGACTTCTGTGTTGATTTGAAACATCATATGTTTGGGTTTTGTTCACTTCTTAAGTAAAAATGGTAAGATGAAAAAAAGTGAAAATCTGCCAGATGGGGTAGGGATGTAATGTTTCATTTTTTTTTTATAAGAAATGAGTGCAGACTAGTATTCTTTATTGTAATATGTTCCAAAGTAAGAAGTCTATGCATCATAGGTGTCATGACTGGTTTCAAGTTTGTTATGTCTTGGTTAAGGTGGCACGGTAGTATTTGCATTCCAGAATTTAGGTTGCTCTTTTGTGTACCCTACTTAGGTAAATGTATCTAAACAGTGTGATTGGACAAAAAATACAGTATCAACTGAACATACTTTCCCAAACTGAGGGATGAATCAGGTGTAGAAAAATATGAAATAATTTTACATACAGATGAAAATGAATTTTTGAGAATTTTTGAGAATTTTGTATTCACTGCACCATAAAAGACCTAAAATTACTAGTGGCCTTAGGTTTCTAAAAATAGCAAAAAAAGTAAACGGTCATGATACATATTCAAATTCATTTCTGAATAGTAAAATGAAAGTACTTCAGTTAAGTGTGAATGTAGATTTTTTTGCAGTGTTAGAAAGTGGTGAAAATTCTAAAAAGGCTATCATTATCCCTATGGGCCAGGAAATACTACCGTGCCACCTTAAGGGGGATATATATTTTTACACTAAATCAATGAAGGAACTTTTTTTACCTATGCAATTTGTAAGTTTATCAATAAAAAGTTGATTAAGGGCAACTATGATAAAACAAGCCTTAAATTCCACCCCTGAGAGTAAAAATTGCTGATTCAGCAAATTTTGCCTGATCTGTAGGTAATAATGTAAAAATTTTCATAGAAAGTAGAACTTCATTAATTTTATGTAACTTGCAATACATTTTTAATTATAAATGCTCGCTTTAACTTTTCGCAGTGTCTGACACATGTGCAACCACTGAAATTTGAGACGCGACATTCTACGGTTGCATGTTCATCCTATTATTTTCACCGAAATAAATAAATTGCATAATTTCTTATTTTTTTCAACATAAGTACAGCTATACTAGCTTTCTTAAGGTTTAATTAGTAGTTCTGATGTTACATGACACCAGTAGGAGCTTTTGGGGAACCAGTAAGTGGTTAAGGAGTCCTTACTTATTCATTTAGCTCTCATATTGGTATGAAATAGAGATAGAAATAGGGGTTTCTGTACATTGAATAGACATTATTTTTGACAAAGAATGTATTTATGATTCTATATCAGCAAGATTAAATGGTTTATCTATTTTCCATGCAAATACCATTAGTTGTTAAGATTTTCTGACAGTGAAAAGCACAATAAATGCAAATTGATTATGTAAGGGGACATAATTTAACTTAATGCATACATGAGAAATAGACAAACAGTCAACTTAGAGATGTATTCTAGTACATGTATTGTCAAACAGGTTACAGAATAATAGTTAACTGCAATCTAAAGACTCTTGTTGTATTGCCCTCATAATCTGAAAATGTTTAAAGTAATGTAAGGCATGCTGTAAAATGTGGAATGGACTTTAATATCAGTTTTCATGATTTGGTGATTAAACTGTTTCTTTTACTCAGATTAACCATAAACAGAGTTGGCAATCCAATAATTCCTCCTAAATCACCATGTTTGACTTCTGTGTTGATTTGAAACATCATATGTTTGGGTTTTGTTCACTTCTTAAGTAAAAATGGTAAGATGAAAAAAAGTGAAAATCTGCCAGATGGGGTAGGGATGTAATGTTTCATTTTTTTTTTATAAGAAATGAGTGCAGACTAGTATTCTTTATTGTAATATGTTCCAAAGTAAGAAGTCTATGCATCATAGGTGTCATGACTGGTTTCAAGTTTGTTATGTCTTGGTTAAGGTGGCACGGTAGTATTTGCATTCCAGAATTTAGGTTGCTCTTTTGTGTACCCTACTTAGGTAAATGTATCTAAACAGTGTGATTGGACAAAAAATACAGTATCAACTGAACATACTTTCCCAAACTGAGGGATGAATCAGGTGTAGAAAAATATGAAATAATTTTACATACAGATGAAAATGAATTTTTGAGAATTTTTGAGAATTTTGTATTCACTGCACCATAAAAGACCTAAAATTACTAGTGGCCTTAGGTTTCTAAAAATAGCAAAAAAAGTAAACGGTCATGATACATATTCAAATTCATTTCTGAATAGTAAAATGAAAGTACTTCAGTTAAGTGTGAATGTAGATTTTTTTGCAGTGTTAGAAAGTGGTGAAAATTCTAAAAAGGCTATCATTATCCCTATGGGCCAGGAAATACTACCGTGCCACCTTAAGGGGGATATATATTTTTACACTAAATCAATGAAGGAACTTTTTTTACCTATGCAATTTGTAAGTTTATCAATAAAAAGTTGATTAAGGGCAACTATGATAAAACAAGCCTTAAATTCCACCCCTGAGAGTAAAAATTGCTGATTCAGCAAATTTTGCCTGATCTGTAGGTAATAATGTAAAAATTTTCATAGAAAGTAGAACTTCATTAATTTTATGTAACTTGCAATACATTTTTAATTATAAATGCTCGCTTTAACTTTTCGCAGTGTCTGACACATGTGCAACCACTGAAATTTGAGACGCGACATTCTACGGTTGCATGTTCATCCTATTATTTTCACCGAAATAAATAAATTGCATAATTTCTTATTTTTTTCAACATAAGTACAGCTATACTAGCTTTCTTAAGGTTTAATTAGTAGTTCTGATGTTACATGACACCAGTAGGAGCTTTTGGGGAACCAGTAAGTGGTTAAGGAGTCCTTACTTATTCATTTAGCTCTCATATTGGTATGAAATAGAGATAGAAATAGGGGTTTCTGTACATTGAATAGACATTATTTTTGACAAAGAATGTATTTATGATTCTATATCAGCAAGATTAAATGGTTTATCTATTTTCCATGCAAATACCATTAGTTGTTAAGATTTTCTGACAGTGAAAAGCACAATAAATGCAAATTGATTATGTAAGGGGACATAATTTAACTTAATGCATACATGAGAAATAGACAAACAGTCAACTTAGAGATGTATTCTAGTACATGTATTGTCAAACAGGTTACAGAATAATAGTTAACTGCAATCTAAAGACTCTTGTTGTATTGCCCTCATAATCTGAAAATGTTTAAAGTAATGTAAGGCATGCTGTAAAATGTGGAATGGACTTTAATATCAGTTTTCATGATTTGGTGATTAAACTGTTTCTTTTACTCAGATTAACCATAAACAGAGTTGGCAATCCAATAATTCCTCCTAAATCACCATGTTTGACTTCTGTGTTGATTTGAAACATCATATGTTTGGGTTTTGTTCACTTCTTAAGTAAAAATGGTAAGATGAAAAAAAGTGAAAATCTGCCAGATGGGGTAGGGATGTAATGTTTCATTTTTTTTTTATAAGAAATGAGTGCAGACTAGTATTCTTTATTGTAATATGTTCCAAAGTAAGAAGTCTATGCATCATAGGTGTCATGACTGGTTTCAAGTTTGTTATGTCTTGGTTAAGGGGGATATATATTTTTACACTAAATCAATGAAGGAACTTTTTTTACCTATGCAATTTGTAAGTTTATCAATAAAAAGTTGATTAAGGGCAACTATGATAAAACAAGCCTTAAATTCCACCCCTGAGAGTAAAAATTGCTGATTCAGCAAATTTTGCCTGATCTGTAGGTAATAATGTAAAAATTTTCATAGAAAGTAGAACTTCATTAATTTTATGTAACTTGCAATACATTTTTAATTATAAATGCTCGCTTTAACTTTTCGCAGTGTCTGACACATGTGCAACCACTGAAATTTGAGACGCGACATTCTACGGTTGCATGTTCATCCTATTATTTTCACCGAAATAAATAAATTGCATAATTTCTTATTTTTTTCAACATAAGTACAGCTATACTAGCTTTCTTAAGGTTTAATTAGTAGTTCTGATGTTACATGACACCAGTAGGAGCTTTTGGGGAACCAGTAAGTGGTTAAGGAGTCCTTACTTATTCATTTAGCTCTCATATTGGTATGAAATAGAGATAGAAATAGGGGTTTCTGTACATTGAATAGACATTATTTTTGACAAAGAATGTATTTATGATTCTATATCAGCAAGATTAAATGGTTTATCTATTTTCCATGCAAATACCATTAGTTGTTAAGATTTTCTGACAGTGAAAAGCACAATAAATGCAAATTGATTATGTAAGGGGACATAATTTAACTTAATGCATACATGAGAAATAGACAAACAGTCAACTTAGAGATGTATTCTAGTACATGTATTGTCAAACAGGTTACAGAATAATAGTTAACTGCAATCTAAAGACTCTTGTTGTATTGCCCTCATAATCTGAAAATGTTTAAAGTAATGTAAGGCATGCTGTAAAATGTGGAATGGACTTTAATATCAGTTTTCATGATTTGGTGATTAAACTGTTTCTTTTACTCAGATTAACCATAAACAGAGTTGGCAATCCAATAATTCCTCCTAAATCACCATGTTTGACTTCTGTGTTGATTTGAAACATCATATGTTTGGGTTTTGTTCACTTCTTAAGTAAAAATGGTAAGATGAAAAAAAGTGAAAATCTGCCAGATGGGGTAGGGATGTAATGTTTCATTTTTTTTTTATAAGAAATGAGTGCAGACTAGTATTCTTTATTGTAATATGTTCCAAAGTAAGAAGTCTATGCATCATAGGTGTCATGACTGGTTTCAAGTTTGTTATGTCTTGGTTAAGGTGGCACGGTAGTATTTGCATTCCAGAATTTAGGTTGCTCTTTTGTGTACCCTACTTAGGTAAATGTATCTAAACAGTGTGATTGGACAAAAAATACAGTATCAACTGAACATACTTTCCCAAACTGAGGGATGAATCAGGTGTAGAAAAATATGAAATAATTTTACATACAGATGAAAATGAATTTTTGAGAATTTTTGAGAATTTTGTATTCACTGCACCATAAAAGACCTAAAATTACTAGTGGCCTTAGGTTTCTAAAAATAGCAAAAAAAGTAAACGGTCATGATACATATTCAAATTCATTTCTGAATAGTAAAATGAAAGTACTTCAGTTAAGTGTGAATGTAGATTTTTTTGCAGTGTTAGAAAGTGGTGAAAATTCTAAAAAGGCTATCATTATCCCTATGGGCCAGGAAATACTACCGTGCCACCTTAAGGGGGATATATATTTTTACACTAAATCAATGAAGGAACTTTTTTTACCTATGCAATTTGTAAGTTTATCAATAAAAAGTTGATTAAGGGCAACTATGATAAAACAAGCCTTAAATTCCACCCCTGAGAGTAAAAATTGCTGATTCAGCAAATTTTGCCTGATCTGTAGGTAATAATGTAAAAATTTTCATAGAAAGTAGAACTTCATTAATTTTATGTAACTTGCAATACATTTTTAATTATAAATGCTCGCTTTAACTTTTCGCAGTGTCTGACACATGTGCAACCACTGAAATTTGAGACGCGACATTCTACGGTTGCATGTTCATCCTATTATTTTCACCGAAATAAATAAATTGCATAATTTCTTATTTTTTTCAACATAAGTACAGCTATACTAGCTTTCTTAAGGTTTAATTAGTAGTTCTGATGTTACATGACACCAGTAGGAGCTTTTGGGGAACCAGTAAGTGGTTAAGGAGTCCTTACTTATTCATTTAGCTCTCATATTGGTATGAAATAGAGATAGAAATAGGGGTTTCTGTACATTGAATAGACATTATTTTTGACAAAGAATGTATTTATGATTCTATATCAGCAAGATTAAATGGTTTATCTATTTTCCATGCAAATACCATTAGTTGTTAAGATTTTCTGACAGTGAAAAGCACAATAAATGCAAATTGATTATGTAAGGGGACATAATTTAACTTAATGCATACATGAGAAATAGACAAACAGTCAACTTAGAGATGTATTCTAGTACATGTATTGTCAAACAGGTTACAGAATAATAGTTAACTGCAATCTAAAGACTCTTGTTGTATTGCCCTCATAATCTGAAAATGTTTAAAGTAATGTAAGGCATGCTGTAAAATGTGGAATGGACTTTAATATCAGTTTTCATGATTTGGTGATTAAACTGTTTCTTTTACTCAGATTAACCATAAACAGAGTTGGCAATCCAATAATTCCTCCTAAATCACCATGTTTGACTTCTGTGTTGATTTGAAACATCATATGTTTGGGTTTTGTTCACTTCTTAAGTAAAAATGGTAAGATGAAAAAAAGTGAAAATCTGCCAGATGGGGTAGGGATGTAATGTTTCATTTTTTTTTTATAAGAAATGAGTGCAGACTAGTATTCTTTATTGTAATATGTTCCAAAGTAAGAAGTCTATGCATCATAGGTGTCATGACTGGTTTCAAGTTTGTTATGTCTTGGTTAAGGGGGATATATATTTTTACACTAAATCAATGAAGGAACTTTTTTTACCTATGCAATTTGTAAGTTTATCAATAAAAAGTTGATTAAGGGCAACTATGATAAAACAAGCCTTAAATTCCACCCCTGAGAGTAAAAATTGCTGATTCAGCAAATTTTGCCTGATCTGTAGGTAATAATGTAAAAATTTTCATAGAAAGTAGAACTTCATTAATTTTATGTAACTTGCAATACATTTTTAATTATAAATGCTCGCTTTAACTTTTCGCAGTGTCTGACACATGTGCAACCACTGAAATTTGAGACGCGACATTCTACGGTTGCATGTTCATCCTATTATTTTCACCGAAATAAATAAATTGCATAATTTCTTATTTTTTTCAACATAAGTACAGCTATACTAGCTTTCTTAAGGTTTAATTAGTAGTTCTGATGTTACATGACACCAGTAGGAGCTTTTGGGGAACCAGTAAGTGGTTAAGGAGTCCTTACTTATTCATTTAGCTCTCATATTGGTATGAAATAGAGATAGAAATAGGGGTTTCTGTACATTGAATAGACATTATTTTTGACAAAGAATGTATTTATGATTCTATATCAGCAAGATTAAATGGTTTATCTATTTTCCATGCAAATACCATTAGTTGTTAAGATTTTCTGACAGTGAAAAGCACAATAAATGCAAATTGATTATGTAAGGGGACATAATTTAACTTAATGCATACATGAGAAATAGACAAACAGTCAACTTAGAGATGTATTCTAGTACATGTATTGTCAAACAGGTTACAGAATAATAGTTAACTGCAATCTAAAGACTCTTGTTGTATTGCCCTCATAATCTGAAAATGTTTAAAGTAATGTAAGGCATGCTGTAAAATGTGGAATGGACTTTAATATCAGTTTTCATGATTTGGTGATTAAACTGTTTCTTTTACTCAGATTAACCATAAACAGAGTTGGCAATCCAATAATTCCTCCTAAATCACCATGTTTGACTTCTGTGTTGATTTGAAACATCATATGTTTGGGTTTTGTTCACTTCTTAAGTAAAAATGGTAAGATGAAAAAAAGTGAAAATCTGCCAGATGGGGTAGGGATGTAATGTTTCATTTTTTTTTTATAAGAAATGAGTGCAGACTAGTATTCTTTATTGTAATATGTTCCAAAGTAAGAAGTCTATGCATCATAGGTGTCATGACTGGTTTCAAGTTTGTTATGTCTTGGTTAAGGTGGCACGGTAGTATTTGCATTCCAGAATTTAGGTTGCTCTTTTGTGTACCCTACTTAGGTAAATGTATCTAAACAGTGTGATTGGACAAAAAATACAGTATCAACTGAACATACTTTCCCAAACTGAGGGATGAATCAGGTGTAGAAAAATATGAAATAATTTTACATACAGATGAAAATGAATTTTTGAGAATTTTTGAGAATTTTGTATTCACTGCACCATAAAAGACCTAAAATTACTAGTGGCCTTAGGTTTCTAAAAATAGCAAAAAAAGTAAACGGTCATGATACATATTCAAATTCATTTCTGAATAGTAAAATGAAAGTACTTCAGTTAAGTGTGAATGTAGATTTTTTTGCAGTGTTAGAAAGTGGTGAAAATTCTAAAAAGGCTATCATTATCCCTATGGGCCAGGAAATACTACCGTGCCACCTTAAGGGGGATATATATTTTTACACTAAATCAATGAAGGAACTTTTTTTACCTATGCAATTTGTAAGTTTATCAATAAAAAGTTGATTAAGGGCAACTATGATAAAACAAGCCTTAAATTCCACCCCTGAGAGTAAAAATTGCTGATTCAGCAAATTTTGCCTGATCTGTAGGTAATAATGTAAAAATTTTCATAGAAAGTAGAACTTCATTAATTTTATGTAACTTGCAATACATTTTTAATTATAAATGCTCGCTTTAACTTTTCGCAGTGTCTGACACATGTGCAACCACTGAAATTTGAGACGCGACATTCTACGGTTGCATGTTCATCCTATTATTTTCACCGAAATAAATAAATTGCATAATTTCTTATTTTTTTCAACATAAGTACAGCTATACTAGCTTTCTTAAGGTTTAATTAGTAGTTCTGATGTTACATGACACCAGTAGGAGCTTTTGGGGAACCAGTAAGTGGTTAAGGAGTCCTTACTTATTCATTTAGCTCTCATATTGGTATGAAATAGAGATAGAAATAGGGGTTTCTGTACATTGAATAGACATTATTTTTGACAAAGAATGTATTTATGATTCTATATCAGCAAGATTAAATGGTTTATCTATTTTCCATGCAAATACCATTAGTTGTTAAGATTTTCTGACAGTGAAAAGCACAATAAATGCAAATTGATTATGTAAGGGGACATAATTTAACTTAATGCATACATGAGAAATAGACAAACAGTCAACTTAGAGATGTATTCTAGTACATGTATTGTCAAACAGGTTACAGAATAATAGTTAACTGCAATCTAAAGACTCTTGTTGTATTGCCCTCATAATCTGAAAATGTTTAAAGTAATGTAAGGCATGCTGTAAAATGTGGAATGGACTTTAATATCAGTTTTCATGATTTGGTGATTAAACTGTTTCTTTTACTCAGATTAACCATAAACAGAGTTGGCAATCCAATAATTCCTCCTAAATCACCATGTTTGACTTCTGT
Source organism: Mytilus galloprovincialis (assembly GCF_965363235.1). Taxonomy (NCBI): domain Eukaryota; kingdom Metazoa; phylum Mollusca; class Bivalvia; order Mytilida; family Mytilidae; genus Mytilus; species Mytilus galloprovincialis. The sequence continues at coordinate 9,491,195 of NC_134844.1, forward strand.
GTTGATTTGAAACATCATATGTTTGGGTTTTGTTCACTTCTTAAGTAAAAATGGTAAGATGAAAAAAAGTGAAAATCTGCCAGATGGGGTAGGGATGTAATGTTTCATTTTTTTTTTATAAGAAATGAGTGCAGACTAGTATTCTTTATTGTAATATGTTCCAAAGTAAGAAGTCTATGCATCATAGGTGTCATGACTGGTTTCAAGTTTGTTATGTCTTGGTTAAGGTGGCACGGTAGTATTTGCATTCCAGAATTTAGGTTGCTCTTTTGTGTACCCTACTTAGGTAAATGTATCTAAACAGTGTGATTGGACAAAAAATACAGTATCAACTGAACATACTTTCCCAAACTGAGGGATGAATCAGGTGTAGAAAAATATGAAATAATTTTACATACAGATGAAAATGAATTTTTGAGAATTTTTGAGAATTTTGTATTCACTGCACCATAAAAGACCTAAAATTACTAGTGGCCTTAGGTTTCTAAAAATAGCAAAAAAAGTAAACGGTCATGATACATATTCAAATTCATTTCTGAATAGTAAAATGAAAGTACTTCAGTTAAGTGTGAATGTAGATTTTTTTGCAGTGTTAGAAAGTGGTGAAAATTCTAAAAAGGCTATCATTATCCCTATGGGCCAGGAAATACTACCGTGCCACCTTAAGGGGGATATATATTTTTACACTAAATCAATGAAGGAACTTTTTTTACCTATGCAATTTGTAAGTTTATCAATAAAAAGTTGATTAAGGGCAACTATGATAAAACAAGCCTTAAATTCCACCCCTGAGAGTAAAAATTGCTGATTCAGCAAATTTTGCCTGATCTGTAGGTAATAATGTAAAAATTTTCATAGAAAGTAGAACTTCATTAATTTTATGTAACTTGCAATACATTTTTAATTATAAATGCTCGCTTTAACTTTTCGCAGTGTCTGACACATGTGCAACCACTGAAATTTGAGACGCGACATTCTACGGTTGCATGTTCATCCTATTATTTTCACCGAAATAAATAAATTGCATAATTTCTTATTTTTTTCAACATAAGTACAGCTATACTAGCTTTCTTAAGGTTTAATTAGTAGTTCTGATGTTACATGACACCAGTAGGAGCTTTTGGGGAACCAGTAAGTGGTTAAGGAGTCCTTACTTATTCATTTAGCTCTCATATTGGTATGAAATAGAGATAGAAATAGGGGTTTCTGTACATTGAATAGACATTATTTTTGACAAAGAATGTATTTATGATTCTATATCAGCAAGATTAAATGGTTTATCTATTTTCCATGCAAATACCATTAGTTGTTAAGATTTTCTGACAGTGAAAAGCACAATAAATGCAAATTGATTATGTAAGGGGACATAATTTAACTTAATGCATACATGAGAAATAGACAAACAGTCAACTTAGAGATGTATTCTAGTACATGTATTGTCAAACAGGTTACAGAATAATAGTTAACTGCAATCTAAAGACTCTTGTTGTATTGCCCTCATAATCTGAAAATGTTTAAAGTAATGTAAGGCATGCTGTAAAATGTGGAATGGACTTTAATATCAGTTTTCATGATTTGGTGATTAAACTGTTTCTTTTACTCAGATTAACCATAAACAGAGTTGGCAATCCAATAATTCCTCCTAAATCACCATGTTTGACTTCTGTGTTGATTTGAAACATCATATGTTTGGGTTTTGTTCACTTCTTAAGTAAAAATGGTAAGATGAAAAAAAGTGAAAATCTGCCAGATGGGGTAGGGATGTAATGTTTCATTTTTTTTTTATAAGAAATGAGTGCAGACTAGTATTCTTTATTGTAATATGTTCCAAAGTAAGAAGTCTATGCATCATAGGTGTCATGACTGGTTTCAAGTTTGTTATGTCTTGGTTAAGGTGGCACGGTAGTATTTGCATTTCAGAATTTAGGTTGCTCTTTTGTGTACCCTACTTAGGTAAATGTATCTAAACAGTGTGATTGGACAAAAAATACAGTATCAACTGAACATACTTTCCCAAACTGAGGGATGAATCAGGTGTAGAAAAATATGAAATAATTTTACATACAGATGAAAATGAATTTTTGAGAATTTTTGAGAATTTTGTATTCACTGCACCATAAAAGACCTAAAATTACTAGTGGCCTTAGGTTTCTAAAAATAGCAAAAAAAGTAAACGGTCATGATACATATTCAAATTCATTTCTGAATAGTAAAATGAAAGTACTTCAGTTAAGTGTGAATGTAGATTTTTTTGCAGTGTTAGAAAGTGGTGAAAATTCTAAAAAGGCTATCATTATCCCTATGGGCCAGGAAATACTACCGTGCCACCTTAAGGGGGATATATATTTTTACACTAAATCAATGAAGGAACTTTTTTTACCTATGCAATTTGTAAGTTTATCAATAAAAAGTTGATTAAGGGCAACTATGATAAAACAAGCCTTAAATTCCACCCCTGAGAGTAAAAATTGCTGATTCAGCAAATTTTGCCTGATCTGTAGGTAATAATGTAAAAATTTTCATAGAAAGTAGAACTTCATTAATTTTATGTAACTTGCAATACATTTTTAATTATAAATGCTCGCTTTAACTTTTCGCAGTGTCTGACACATGTGCAACCACTGAAATTTGAGACGCGACATTCTACGGTTGCATGTTCATCCTATTATTTTCACCGAAATAAATAAATTGCATAATTTCTTATTTTTTTCAACATAAGTACAGCTATACTAGCTTTCTTAAGGTTTAATTAGTAGTTCTGATGTTACATGACACCAGTAGGAGCTTTTGGGGAACCAGTAAGTGGTTAAGGAGTCCTTACTTATTCATTTAGCTCTCATATTGGTATGAAATAGAGATAGAAATAGGGGTTTCTGTACATTGAATAGACATTATTTTTGACAAAGAATGTATTTATGATTCTATATCAGCAAGATTAAATGGTTTATCTATTTTCCATGCAAATACCATTAGTTGTTAAGATTTTCTGACAGTGAAAAGCACAATAAATGCAAATTGATTATGTAAGGGGACATAATTTAACTTAATGCATACATGAGAAATAGACAAACAGTCAACTTAGAGATGTATTCTAGTACATGTATTGTCAAACAGGTTACAGAATAATAGTTAACTGCAATCTAAAGACTCTTGTTGTATTGCCCTCATAATCTGAAAATGTTTAAAGTAATGTAAGGCATGCTGTAAAATGTGGAATGGACTTTAATATCAGTTTTCATGATTTGGTGATTAAACTGTTTCTTTTACTCAGATTAACCATAAACAGAGTTGGCAATCCAATAATTCCTCCTAAATCACCATGTTTGACTTCTGTGTTGATTTGAAACATCATATGTTTGGGTTTTGTTCACTTCTTAAGTAAAAATGGTAAGATGAAAAAAAGTGAAAATCTGCCAGATGGGGTAGGGATGTAATGTTTCATTTTTTTTTATAAGAAATGAGTGCAGACTAGTATTCTTTATTGTAATATGTTCCAAAGTAAGAAGTCTATGCATCATAGGTGTCATGACTGGTTTCAAGTTTGGGATATATATTTTTACACTAAATCAATGAAGGAACTTTTTTTACCTATGCAATTTGTAAGTTTATCAATAAAAAGTTGATTAAGGGCAACTATGATAAAACAAGCCTTAAATTCCACCCCTGAGAGTAAAAATTGCTGATTCAGCAAATTTTGCCTGATCTGTAGGTAATAATGTAAAAATTTTCATAGAAAGTAGAACTTCATTAATTTTATGTAACTTGCAATACATTTTTAATTATAAATGCTCGCTTTAACTTTTCGCAGTGTCTGACACATGTGCAACCACTGAAATTTGAGACGCGACATTCTACGGTTGCATGTTCATCCTATTATTTTCACCGAAATAAATAAATTGCATAATTTCTTATTTTTTTCAACATAAGTACAGCTATACTAGCTTTCTTAAGGTTTAATTAGTAGTTCTGATGTTACATGACACCAGTAGGAGCTTTTGGGGAACCAGTAAGTGGTTAAGGAGTCCTTACTTATTCATTTAGCTCTCATATTGGTATGAAATAGAGATAGAAATAGGGGTTTCTGTACATTGAATAGACATTATTTTTGACAAAGAATGTATTTATGATTCTATATCAGCAAGATTAAATGGTTTATCTATTTTCCATGCAAATACCATTAGTTGTTAAGATTTTCTGACAGTGAAAAGCACAATAAATGCAAATTGATTATGTAAGGGGACATAATTTAACTTAATGCATACATGAGAAATAGACAAACAGTCAACTTAGAGATGTATTCTAGTACATGTATTGTCAAACAGGTTACAGAATAATAGTTAACTGCAATCTAAAGACTCTTGTTGTATTGCCCTCATAATCTGAAAATGTTTAAAGTAATGTAAGGCATGCTGTAAAATGTGGAATGGACTTTAATATCAGTTTTCATGATTTGGTGATTAAACTGTTTCTTTTACTCAGATTAACCATAAACAGAGTTGGCAATCCAATAATTCCTCCTAAATCACCATGTTTGACTTCTGTGTTGATTTGAAACATCATATGTTTGGGTTTTGTTCACTTCTTAAGTAAAAATGGTAAGATGAAAAAAAGTGAAAATCTGCCAGATGGGGTAGGGATGTAATGTTTCATTTTTTTTTTATAAGAAATGAGTGCAGACTAGTATTCTTTATTGTAATATGTTCCAAAGTAAGAAGTCTATGCATCATAGGTGTCATGACTGGTTTCAAGTTTGTTATGTCTTGGTTAAGGGGGATATATATTTTTACACTAAATCAATGAAGGAACTTTTTTTACCTATGCAATTTGTAAGTTTATCAATAAAAAGTTGATTAAGGGCAACTATGATAAAACAAGCCTTAAATTCCACCCCTGAGAGTAAAAATTGCTGATTCAGCAAATTTTGCCTGATCTGTAGGTAATAATGTAAAAATTTTCATAGAAAGTAGAACTTCATTAATTTTATGTAACTTGCAATACATTTTTAATTATAAATGCTCGCTTTAACTTTTCGCAGTGTCTGACACATGTGCAACCACTGAAATTTGAGACGCGACATTCTACGGTTGCATGTTCATCCTATTATTTTCACCGAAATAAATAAATTGCATAATTTCTTATTTTTTTCAACATAAGTACAGCTATACTAGCTTTCTTAAGGTTTAATTAGTAGTTCTGATGTTACATGACACCAGTAGGAGCTTTTGGGGAACCAGTAAGTGGTTAAGGAGTCCTTACTTATTCATTTAGCTCTCATATTGGTATGAAATAGAGATAGAAATAGGGGTTTCTGTACATTGAATAGACATTATTTTTGACAAAGAATGTATTTATGATTCTATATCAGCAAGATTAAATGGTTTATCTATTTTCCATGCAAATACCATTAGTTGTTAAGATTTTCTGACAGTGAAAAGCACAATAAATGCAAATTGATTATGTAAGGGGACATAATTTAACTTAATGCATACATGAGAAATAGACAAACAGTCAACTTAGAGATGTATTCTAGTACATGTATTGTCAAACAGGTTACAGAATAATAGTTAACTGCAATCTAAAGACTCTTGTTGTATTGCCCTCATAATCTGAAAATGTTTAAAGTAATGTAAGGCATGCTGTAAAATGTGGAATGGACTTTAATATCAGTTTTCATGATTTGGTGATTAAACTGTTTCTTTTACTCAGATTAACCATAAACAGAGTTGGCAATCCAATAATTCCTCCTAAATCACCATGTTTGACTTCTGTGTTGATTTGAAACATCATATGTTTGGGTTTTGTTCACTTCTTAAGTAAAAATGGTAAGATGAAAAAAAGTGAAAATCTGCCAGATGGGGTAGGGATGTAATGTTTCATTTTTTTTTTATAAGAAATGAGTGCAGACTAGTATTCTTTATTGTAATATGTTCCAAAGTAAGAAGTCTATGCATCATAGGTGTCATGACTGGTTTCAAGTTTGGGATATATATTTTTACACTAAATCAATGAAGGAACTTTTTTTACCTATGCAATTTGTAAGTTTATCAATAAAAAGTTGATTAAGGGCAACTATGATAAAACAAGCCTTAAATTCCACCCCTGAGAGTAAAAATTGCTGATTCAGCAAATTTTGCCTGATCTGTAGGTAATAATGTAAAAATTTTCATAGAAAGTAGAACTTCATTAATTTTATGTAACTTGCAATACATTTTTAATTATAAATGCTCGCTTTAACTTTTCGCAGTGTCTGACACATGTGCAACCACTGAAATTTGAGACGCGACATTCTACGGTTGCATGTTCATCCTATTATTTTCACCGAAATAAATAAATTGCATAATTTCTTATTTTTTTCAACATAAGTACAGCTATACTAGCTTTCTTAAGGTTTAATTAGTAGTTCTGATGTTACATGACACCAGTAGGAGCTTTTGGGGAACCAGTAAGTGGTTAAGGAGTCCTTACTTATTCATTTAGCTCTCATATTGGTATGAAATAGAGATAGAAATAGGGGTTTCTGTACATTGAATAGACATTATTTTTGACAAAGAATGTATTTATGATTCTATATCAGCAAGATTAAATGGTTTATCTATTTTCCATGCAAATACCATTAGTTGTTAAGATTTTCTGACAGTGAAAAGCACAATAAATGCAAATTGATTATGTAAGGGGACATAATTTAACTTAATGCATACATGAGAAATAGACAAACAGTCAACTTAGAGATGTATTCTAGTACATGTATTGTCAAACAGGTTACAGAATAATAGTTAACTGCAATCTAAAGACTCTTGTTGTATTGCCCTCATAATCTGAAAATGTTTAAAGTAATGTAAGGCATGCTGTAAAATGTGGAATGGACTTTAATATCAGTTTTCATGATTTGGTGATTAAACTGTTTCTTTTACTCAGATTAACCATAAACAGAGTTGGCAATCCAATAATTCCTCCTAAATCACCATGTTTGACTTCTGTGTTGATTTGAAACATCATATGTTTGGGTTTTGTTCACTTCTTAAGTAAAAATGGTAAGATGAAAAAAAGTGAAAATCTGCCAGATGGGGTAGGGATGTAATGTTTCATTTTTTTTTTATAAGAAATGAGTGCAGACTAGTATTCTTTATTGTAATATGTTCCAAAGTAAGAAGTCTATGCATCATAGGTGTCATGACTGGTTTCAAGTTTGTTATGTCTTGGTTAAGGTGGCACGGTAGTATTTGCATTCCAGAATTTAGGTTGCTCTTTTGTGTACCCTACTTAGGTAAATGTATCTAAACAGTGTGATTGGACAAAAAATACAGTATCAACTGAACATACTTTCCCAAACTGAGGGATGAATCAGGTGTAGAAAAATATGAAATAATTTTACATACAGATGAAAATGAATTTTTGAGAATTTTTGAGAATTTTGTATTCACTGCACCATAAAAGACCTAAAATTACTAGTGGCCTTAGGTTTCTAAAAATAGCAAAAAAAGTAAACGGTCATGATACATATTCAAATTCATTTCTGAATAGTAAAATGAAAGTACTTCAGTTAAGTGTGAATGTAGATTTTTTTGCAGTGTTAGAAAGTGGTGAAAATTCTAAAAAGGCTATCATTATCCCTATGGGCCAGGAAATACTACCGTGCCACCTTAAGGGGGATATATATTTTTACACTAAATCAATGAAGGAACTTTTTTTACCTATGCAATTTGTAAGTTTATCAATAAAAAGTTGATTAAGGGCAACTATGATAAAACAAGCCTTAAATTCCACCCCTGAGAGTAAAAATTGCTGATTCAGCAAATTTTGCCTGATCTGTAGGTAATAATGTAAAAATTTTCATAGAAAGTAGAACTTCATTAATTTTATGTAACTTGCAATACATTTTTAATTATAAATGCTCGCTTTAACTTTTCGCAGTGTCTGACACATGTGCAACCACTGAAATTTGAGACGCGACATTCTACGGTTGCATGTTCATCCTATTATTTTCACCGAAATAAATAAATTGCATAATTTCTTATTTTTTTCAACATAAGTACAGCTATACTAGCTTTCTTAAGGTTTAATTAGTAGTTCTGATGTTACATGACACCAGTAGGAGCTTTTGGGGAACCAGTAAGTGGTTAAGGAGTCCTTACTTATTCATTTAGCTCTCATATTGGTATGAAATAGAGATAGAAATAGGGGTTTCTGTACATTGAATAGACATTATTTTTGACAAAGAATGTATTTATGATTCTATATCAGCAAGATTAAATGGTTTATCTATTTTCCATGCAAATACCATTAGTTGTTAAGATTTTCTGACAGTGAAAAGCACAATAAATGCAAATTGATTATGTAAGGGGACATAATTTAACTTAATGCATACATGAGAAATAGACAAACAGTCAACTTAGAGATGTATTCTAGTACATGTATTGTCAAACAGGTTACAGAATAATAGTTAACTGCAATCTAAAGACTCTTGTTGTATTGCCCTCATAATCTGAAAATGTTTAAAGTAATGTAAGGCATGCTGTAAAATGTGGAATGGACTTTAATATCAGTTTTCATGATTTGGTGATTAAACTGTTTCTTTTACTCAGATTAACCATAAACAGAGTTGGCAATCCAATAATTCCTCCTAAATCACCATGTTTGACTTCTGTGTTGATTTGAAACATCATATGTTTGGGTTTTGTTCACTTCTTAAGTAAAAATGGTAAGATGAAAAAAAGTGAAAATCTGCCAGATGGGGTAGGGATGTAATGTTTCATTTTTTTTTTATAAGAAATGAGTGCAGACTAGTATTCTTTATTGTAATATGTTCCAAAGTAAGAAGTCTATGCATCATAGGTGTCATGACTGGTTTCAAGTTTGTTATGTCTTGGTTAAGGGGGATATATATTTTTACACTAAATCAATGAAGGAACTTTTTTTACCTATGCAATTTGTAAGTTTATCAATAAAAAGTTGATTAAGGGCAACTATGATAAAACAAGCCTTAAATTCCACCCCTGAGAGTAAAAATTGCTGATTCAGCAAATTTTGCCTGATCTGTAGGTAATAATGTAAAAATTTTCATAGAAAGTAGAACTTCATTAATTTTATGTAACTTGCAATACATTTTTAATTATAAATGCTCGCTTTAACTTTTCGCAGTGTCTGACACATGTGCAACCACTGAAATTTGAGACGCGACATTCTACGGTTGCATGTTCATCCTATTATTTTCACCGAAATAAATAAATTGCATAATTTCTTATTTTTTTCAACATAAGTACAGCTATACTAGCTTTCTTAAGGTTTAATTAGTAGTTCTGATGTTACATGACACCAGTAGGAGCTTTTGGGGAACCAGTAAGTGGTTAAGGAGTCCTTACTTATTCATTTAGCTCTCATATTGGTATGAAATAGAGATAGAAATAGGGGTTTCTGTACATTGAATAGACATTATTTTTGACAAAGAATGTATTTATGATTCTATATCAGCAAGATTAAATGGTTTATCTATTTTCCATGCAAATACCATTAGTTGTTAAGATTTTCTGACAGTGAAAAGCACAATAAATGCAAATTGATTATGTAAGGGGACATAATTTAACTTAATGCATACATGAGAAATAGACAAACAGTCAACTTAGAGATGTATTCTAGTACATGTATTGTCAAACAGGTTACAGAATAATAGTTAACTGCAATCTAAAGACTCTTGTTGTATTGCCCTCATAATCTGAAAATGTTTAAAGTAATGTAAGGCATGCTGTAAAATGTGGAATGGACTTTAATATCAGTTTTCATGATTTGGTGATTAAACTGTTTCTTTTACTCAGATTAACCATAAACAGAGTTGGCAATCCAATAATTCCTCCTAAATCACCATGTTTGACTTCTGTGTTGATTTGAAACATCATATGTTTGGGTTTTGTTCACTTCTTAAGTAAAAATGGTAAGATGAAAAAAAGTGAAAATCTGCCAGATGGGGTAGGGATGTAATGTTTCATTTTTTTTTTATAAGAAATGAGTGCAGACTAGTATTCTTTATTGTAATATGTTCCAAAGTAAGAAGTCTATGCATCATAGGTGTCATGACTGGTTTCAAGTTTGTTATGTCTTGGTTAAGGGGGATATATATTTTTACACTAAATCAATGAAGGAACTTTTTTTACCTATGCAATTTGTAAGTTTATCAATAAAAAGTTGATTAAGGGCAACTATGATAAAACAAGCCTTAAATTCCACCCCTGAGAGTAAAAATTGCTGATTCAGCAAATTTTGCCTGATCTGTAGGTAATAATGTAAAAATTTTCATAGAAAGTAGAACTTCATTAATTTTATGTAACTTGCAATACATTTTTAATTATAAATGCTCGCTTTAACTTTTCGCAGTGTCTGACACATGTGCAACCACTGAAATTTGAGACGCGACATTCTACGGTTGCATGTTCATCCTATTATTTTCACCGAAATAAATAAATTGCATAATTTCTTATTTTTTTCAACATAAGTACAGCTATACTAGCTTTCTTAAGGTTTAATTAGTAGTTCTGATGTTACATGACACCAGTAGGAGCTTTTGGGGAACCAGTAAGTGGTTAAGGAGTCCTTACTTATTCATTTAGCTCTCATATTGGTATGAAATAGAGATAGAAATAGGGGTTTCTGTACATTGAATAGACATTATTTTTGACAAAGAATGTATTTATGATTCTATATCAGCAAGATTAAATGGTTTATCTATTTTCCATGCAAATACCATTAGTTGTTAAGATTTTCTGACAGTGAAAAGCACAATAAATGCAAATTGATTATGTAAGGGGACATAATTTAACTTAATGCATACATGAGAAATAGACAAACAGTCAACTTAGAGATGTATTCTAGTACATGTATTGTCAAACAGGTTACAGAATAATAGTTAACTGCAATCTAAAGACTCTTGTTGTATTGCCCTCATAATCTGAAAATGTTTAAAGTAATGTAAGGCATGCTGTAAAATGTGGAATGGACTTTAATATCAGTTTTCATGATTTGGTGATTAAACTGTTTCTTTTACTCAGATTAACCATAAACAGAGTTGGCAATCCAATAATTCCTCCTAAATCACCATGTTTGACTTCTGTGTTGATTTGAAACATCATATGTTTGGGTTTTGTTCACTTCTTAAGTAAAAATGGTAAGATGAAAAAAAGTGAAAATCTGCCAGATGGGGTAGGGATGTAATGTTTCATTTTTTTTTTATAAGAAATGAGTGCAGACTAGTATTCTTTATTGTAATATGTTCCAAAGTAAGAAGTCTATGCATCATAGGTGTCATGACTGGTTTCAAGTTTGTTATGTCTTGGTTAAGGTGGCACGGTAGTATTTGCATTCCAGAATTTAGGTTGCTCTTTTGTGTACCCTACTTAGGTAAATGTATCTAAACAGTGTGATTGGACAAAAAATACAGTATCAACTGAACATACTTTCCCAAACTGAGGGATGAATCAGGTGTAGAAAAATATGAAATAATTTTACATACAGATGAAAATGAATTTTTGAGAATTTTTGAGAATTTTGTATTCACTGCACCATAAAAGACCTAAAATTACTAGTGGCCTTAGGTTTCTAAAAATAGCAAAAAAAGTAAACGGTCATGATACATATTCAAATTCATTTCTGAATAGTAAAATGAAAGTACTTCAGTTAAGTGTGAATGTAGATTTTTTTGCAGTGTTAGAAAGTGGTGAAAATTCTAAAAAGGCTATCATTATCCCTATGGGCCAGGAAATACTACCGTGCCACCTTAAGGGGGATATATATTTTTACACTAAATCAATGAAGGAACTTTTTTTACCTATGCAATTTGTAAGTTTATCAATAAAAAGTTGATTAAGGGCAACTATGATAAAACAAGCCTTAAATTCCACCCCTGAGAGTAAAAATTGCTGATTCAGCAAATTTTGCCTGATCTGTAGGTAATAATGTAAAAATTTTCATAGAAAGTAGAACTTCATTAATTTTATGTAACTTGCAATACATTTTTAATTATAAATGCTCGCTTTAACTTTTCGCAGTGTCTGACACATGTGCAACCACTGAAATTTGAGACGCGACATTCTACGGTTGCATGTTCATCCTATTATTTTCACCGAAATAAATAAATTGCATAATTTCTTATTTTTTTCAACATAAGTACAGCTATACTAGCTTTCTTAAGGTTTAATTAGTAGTTCTGATGTTACATGACACCAGTAGGAGCTTTTGGGGAACCAGTAAGTGGTTAAGGAGTCCTTACTTATTCATTTAGCTCTCATATTGGTATGAAATAGAGATAGAAATAGGGGTTTCTGTACATTGAATAGACATTATTTTTGACAAAGAATGTATTTATGATTCTATATCAGCAAGATTAAATGGTTTATCTATTTTCCATGCAAATACCATTAGTTGTTAAGATTTTCTGACAGTGAAAAGCACAATAAATGCAAATTGATTATGTAAGGGGACATAATTTAACTTAATGCATACATGAGAAATAGACAAACAGTCAACTTAGAGATGTATTCTAGTACATGTATTGTCAAACAGGTTACAGAATAATAGTTAACTGCAATCTAAAGACTCTTGTTGTATTGCCCTCATAATCTGAAAATGTTTAAAGTAATGTAAGGCATGCTGTAAAATGTGGAATGGACTTTAATATCAGTTTTCATGATTTGGTGATTAAACTGTTTCTTTTACTCAGATTAACCATAAACAGAGTTGGCAATCCAATAATTCCTCCTAAATCACCATGTTTGACTTCTGTGTTGATTTGAAACATCATATGTTTGGGTTTTGTTCACTTCTTAAGTAAAAATGGTAAGATGAAAAAAAGTGAAAATCTGCCAGATGGGGTAGGGATGTAATGTTTCATTTTTTTTTTATAAGAAATGAGTGCAGACTAGTATTCTTTATTGTAATATGTTCCAAAGTAAGAAGTCTATGCATCATAGGTGTCATGACTGGTTTCAAGTTTGTTATGTCTTGGTTAAGGTGGCACGGTAGTATTTGCATTCCAGAATTTAGGTTGCTCTTTTGTGTACCCTACTTAGGTAAATGTATCTAAACAGTGTGATTGGACAAAAAATACAGTATCAACTGAACATACTTTCCCAAACTGAGGGATGAATCAGGTGTAGAAAAATATGAAATAATTTTACATACAGATGAAAATGAATTTTTGAGAATTTTTGAGAATTTTGTATTCACTGCACCATAAAAGACCTAAAATTACTAGTGGCCTTAGGTTTCTAAAAATAGCAAAAAAAGTAAACGGTCATGATACATATTCAAATTCATTTCTGAATAGTAAAATGAAAGTACTTCAGTTAAGTGTGAATGTAGATTTTTTTGCAGTGTTAGAAAGTGGTGAAAATTCTAAAAAGGCTATCATTATCCCTATGGGCCAGGAAATACTACCGTGCCACCTTAAGGGGGATATATATTTTTACACTAAATCAATGAAGGAACTTTTTTTACCTATGCAATTTGTAAGTTTATCAATAAAAAGTTGATTAAGGGCAACTATGATAAAACAAGCCTTAAATTCCACCCCTGAGAGTAAAAATTGCTGATTCAGCAAATTTTGCCTGATCTGTAGGTAATAATGTAAAAATTTTCATAGAAAGTAGAACTTCATTAATTTTATGTAACTTGCAATACATTTTTAATTATAAATGCTCGCTTTAACTTTTCGCAGTGTCTGACACATGTGCAACCACTGAAATTTGAGACGCGACATTCTACGGTTGCATGTTCATCCTATTATTTTCACCGAAATAAATAAATTGCATAATTTCTTATTTTTTTCAACATAAGTACAGCTATACTAGCTTTCTTAAGGTTTAATTAGTAGTTCTGATGTTACATGACACCAGTAGGAGCTTTTGGGGAACCAGTAAGTGGTTAAGGAGTCCTTACTTATTCATTTAGCTCTCATATTGGTATGAAATAGAGATAGAAATAGGGGTTTCTGTACATTGAATAGACATTATTTTTGACAAAGAATGTATTTATGATTCTATATCAGCAAGATTAAATGGTTTATCTATTTTCCATGCAAATACCATTAGTTGTTAAGATTTTCTGACAGTGAAAAGCACAATAAATGCAAATTGATTATGTAAGGGGACATAATTTAACTTAATGCATACATGAGAAATAGACAAACAGTCAACTTAGAGATGTATTCTAGTACATGTATTGTCAAACAGGTTACAGAATAATAGTTAACTGCAATCTAAAGACTCTTGTTGTATTGCCCTCATAATCTGAAAATGTTTAAAGTAATGTAAGGCATGCTGTAAAATGTGGAATGGACTTTAATATCAGTTTTCATGATTTGGTGATTAAACTGTTTCTTTTACTCAGATTAACCATAAACAGAGTTGGCAATCCAATAATTCCTCCTAAATCACCATGTTTGACTTCTGTGTTGATTTGAAACATCATATGTTTGGGTTTTGTTCACTTCTTAAGTAAAAATGGTAAGATGAAAAAAAGTGAAAATCTGCCAGATGGGGTAGGGATGTAATGTTTCATTTTTTTTTTATAAGAAATGAGTGCAGACTAGTATTCTTTATTGTAATATGTTCCAAAGTAAGAAGTCTATGCATCATAGGTGTCATGACTGGTTTCAAGTTTGTTATGTCTTGGTTAAGGTGGCACGGTAGTATTTGCATTCCAGAATTTAGGTTGCTCTTTTGTGTACCCTACTTAGGTAAATGTATCTAAACAGTGTGATTGGACAAAAAATACAGTATCAACTGAACATACTTTCCCAAACTGAGGGATGAATCAGGTGTAGAAAAATATGAAATAATTTTACATACAGATGAAAATGAATTTTTGAGAATTTTTGAGAATTTTGTATTCACTGCACCATAAAAGACCTAAAATTACTAGTGGCCTTAGGTTTCTAAAAATAGCAAAAAAAGTAAACGGTCATGATACATATTCAAATTCATTTCTGAATAGTAAAATGAAAGTACTTCAGTTAAGTGTGAATGTAGATTTTTTTGCAGTGTTAGAAAGTGGTGAAAATTCTAAAAAGGCTATCATTATCCCTATGGGCCAGGAAATACTACCGTGCCACCTTAAGGGGGATATATATTTTTACACTAAATCAATGAAGGAACTTTTTTTACCTATGCAATTTGTAAGTTTATCAATAAAAAGTTGATTAAGGGCAACTATGATAAAACAAGCCTTAAATTCCACCCCTGAGAGTAAAAATTGCTGATTCAGCAAATTTTGCCTGATCTGTAGGTAATAATGTAAAAATTTTCATAGAAAGTAGAACTTCATTAATTTTATGTAACTTGCAATACATTTTTAATTATAAATGCTCGCTTTAACTTTTCGCAGTGTCTGACACATGTGCAACCACTGAAATTTGAGACGCGACATTCTACGGTTGCATGTTCATCCTATTATTTTCACCGAAATAAATAAATTGCATAATTTCTTATTTTTTTCAACATAAGTACAGCTATACTAGCTTTCTTAAGGTTTAATTAGTAGTTCTGATGTTACATGACACCAGTAGGAGCTTTTGGGGAACCAGTAAGTGGTTAAGGAGTCCTTACTTATTCATTTAGCTCTCATATTGGTATGAAATAGAGATAGAAATAGGGGTTTCTGTACATTGAATAGACATTATTTTTGACAAAGAATGTATTTATGATTCTATATCAGCAAGATTAAATGGTTTATCTATTTTCCATGCAAATACCATTAGTTGTTAAGATTTTCTGACAGTGAAAAGCACAATAAATGCAAATTGATTATGTAAGGGGACATAATTTAACTTAATGCATACATGAGAAATAGACAAACAGTCAACTTAGAGATGTATTCTAGTACATGTATTGTCAAACAGGTTACAGAATAATAGTTAACTGCAATCTAAAGACTCTTGTTGTATTGCCCTCATAATCTGAAAATGTTTAAAGTAATGTAAGGCATGCTGTAAAATGTGGAATGGACTTTAATATCAGTTTTCATGATTTGGTGATTAAACTGTTTCTTTTACTCAGATTAACCATAAACAGAGTTGGCAATCCAATAATTCCTCCTAAATCACCATGTTTGACTTCTGTGTTGATTTGAAACATCATATGTTTGGGTTTTGTTCACTTCTTAAGTAAAAATGGTAAGATGAAAAAAAGTGAAAATCTGCCAGATGGGGTAGGGATGTAATGTTTCATTTTTTTTTTATAAGAAATGAGTGCAGACTAGTATTCTTTATTGTAATATGTTCCAAAGTAAGAAGTCTATGCATCATAGGTGTCATGACTGGTTTCAAGTTTGTTATGTCTTGGTTAAGGGGGATATATATTTTTACACTAAATCAATGAAGGAACTTTTTTTACCTATGCAATTTGTAAGTTTATCAATAAAAAGTTGATTAAGGGCAACTATGATAAAACAAGCCTTAAATTCCACCCCTGAGAGTAAAAATTGCTGATTCAGCAAATTTTGCCTGATCTGTAGGTAATAATGTAAAAATTTTCATAGAAAGTAGAACTTCATTAATTTTATGTAACTTGCAATACATTTTTAATTATAAATGCTCGCTTTAACTTTTCGCAGTGTCTGACACATGTGCAACCACTGAAATTTGAGACGCGACATTCTACGGTTGCATGTTCATCCTATTATTTTCACCGAAATAAATAAATTGCATAATTTCTTATTTTTTTCAACATAAGTACAGCTATACTAGCTTTCTTAAGGTTTAATTAGTAGTTCTGATGTTACATGACACCAGTAGGAGCTTTTGGGGAACCAGTAAGTGGTTAAGGAGTCCTTACTTATTCATTTAGCTCTCATATTGGTATGAAATAGAGATAGAAATAGGGGTTTCTGTACATTGAATAGACATTATTTTTGACAAAGAATGTATTTATGATTCTATATCAGCAAGATTAAATGGTTTATCTATTTTCCATGCAAATACCATTAGTTGTTAAGATTTTCTGACAGTGAAAAGCACAATAAATGCAAATTGATTATGTAAGGGGACATAATTTAACTTAATGCATACATGAGAAATAGACAAACAGTCAACTTAGAGATGTATTCTAGTACATGTATTGTCAAACAGGTTACAGAATAATAGTTAACTGCAATCTAAAGACTCTTGTTGTATTGCCCTCATAATCTGAAAATGTTTAAAGTAATGTAAGGCATGCTGTAAAATGTGGAATGGACTTTAATATCAGTTTTCATGATTTGGTGATTAAACTGTTTCTTTTACTCAGATTAACCATAAACAGAGTTGGCAATCCAATAATTCCTCCTAAATCACCATGTTTGACTTCTGTGTTGATTTGAAACATCATATGTTTGGGTTTTGTTCACTTCTTAAGTAAAAATGGTAAGATGAAAAAAAGTGAAAATCTGCCAGATGGGGTAGGGATGTAATGTTTCATTTTTTTTTTATAAGAAATGAGTGCAGACTAGTATTCTTTATTGTAATATGTTCCAAAGTAAGAAGTCTATGCATCATAGGTGTCATGACTGGTTTCAAGTTTGTTATGTCTTGGTTAAGGTGGCACGGTAGTATTTGCATTCCAGAATTTAGGTTGCTCTTTTGTGTACCCTACTTAGGTAAATGTATCTAAACAGTGTGATTGGACAAAAAATACAGTATCAACTGAACATACTTTCCCAAACTGAGGGATGAATCAGGTGTAGAAAAATATGAAATAATTTTACATACAGATGAAAATGAATTTTTGAGAATTTTTGAGAATTTTGTATTCACTGCACCATAAAAGACCTAAAATTACTAGTGGCCTTAGGTTTCTAAAAATAGCAAAAAAAGTAAACGGTCATGATACATATTCAAATTCATTTCTGAATAGTAAAATGAAAGTACTTCAGTTAAGTGTGAATGTAGATTTTTTTGCAGTGTTAGAAAGTGGTGAAAATTCTAAAAAGGCTATCATTATCCCTATGGGCCAGGAAATACTACCGTGCCACCTTAAGGGGGATATATATTTTTACACTAAATCAATGAAGGAACTTTTTTTACCTATGCAATTTGTAAGTTTATCAATAAAAAGTTGATTAAGGGCAACTATGATAAAACAAGCCTTAAATTCCACCCCTGAGAGTAAAAATTGCTGATTCAGCAAATTTTGCCTGATCTGTAGGTAATAATGTAAAAATTTTCATAGAAAGTAGAACTTCATTAATTTTATGTAACTTGCAATACATTTTTAATTATAAATGCTCGCTTTAACTTTTCGCAGTGTCTGACACATGTGCAACCACTGAAATTTGAGACGCGACATTCTACGGTTGCATGTTCATCCTATTATTTTCACCGAAATAAATAAATTGCATAATTTCTTATTTTTTTCAACATAAGTACAGCTATACTAGCTTTCTTAAGGTTTAATTAGTAGTTCTGATGTTACATGACACCAGTAGGAGCTTTTGGGGAACCAGTAAGTGGTTAAGGAGTCCTTACTTATTCATTTAGCTCTCATATTGGTATGAAATAGAGATAGAAATAGGGGTTTCTGTACATTGAATAGACATTATTTTTGACAAAGAATGTATTTATGATTCTATATCAGCAAGATTAAATGGTTTATCTATTTTCCATGCAAATACCATTAGTTGTTAAGATTTTCTGACAGTGAAAAGCACAATAAATGCAAATTGATTATGTAAGGGGACATAATTTAACTTAATGCATACATGAGAAATAGACAAACAGTCAACTTAGAGATGTATTCTAGTACATGTATTGTCAAACAGGTTACAGAATAATAGTTAACTGCAATCTAAAGACTCTTGTTGTATTGCCCTCATAATCTGAAAATGTTTAAAGTAATGTAAGGCATGCTGTAAAATGTGGAATGGACTTTAATATCAGTTTTCATGATTTGGTGATTAAACTGTTTCTTTTACTCAGATTAACCATAAACAGAGTTGGCAATCCAATAATTCCTCCTAAATCACCATGTTTGACTTCTGTGTTGATTTGAAACATCATATGTTTGGGTTTTGTTCACTTCTTAAGTAAAAATGGTAAGATGAAAAAAAGTGAAAATCTGCCAGATGGGGTAGGGATGTAATGTTTCATTTTTTTTTTATAAGAAATGAGTGCAGACTAGTATTCTTTATTGTAATATGTTCCAAAGTAAGAAGTCTATGCATCATAGGTGTCATGACTGGTTTCAAGTTTGTTATGTCTTGGTTAAGGGGGATATATATTTTTACACTAAATCAATGAAGGAACTTTTTTTACCTATGCAATTTGTAAGTTTATCAATAAAAAGTTGATTAAGGGCAACTATGATAAAACAAGCCTTAAATTCCACCCCTGAGAGTAAAAATTGCTGATTCAGCAAATTTTGCCTGATCTGTAGGTAATAATGTAAAAATTTTCATAGAAAGTAGAACTTCATTAATTTTATGTAACTTGCAATACATTTTTAATTATAAATGCTCGCTTTAACTTTTCGCAGTGTCTGACACATGTGCAACCACTGAAATTTGAGACGCGACATTCTACGGTTGCATGTTCATCCTATTATTTTCACCGAAATAAATAAATTGCATAATTTCTTATTTTTTTCAACATAAGTACAGCTATACTAGCTTTCTTAAGGTTTAATTAGTAGTTCTGATGTTACATGACACCAGTAGGAGCTTTTGGGGAACCAGTAAGTGGTTAAGGAGTCCTTACTTATTCATTTAGCTCTCATATTGGTATGAAATAGAGATAGAAATAGGGGTTTCTGTACATTGAATAGACATTATTTTTGACAAAGAATGTATTTATGATTCTATATCAGCAAGATTAAATGGTTTATCTATTTTCCATGCAAATACCATTAGTTGTTAAGATTTTCTGACAGTGAAAAGCACAATAAATGCAAATTGATTATGTAAGGGGACATAATTTAACTTAATGCATACATGAGAAATAGACAAACAGTCAACTTAGAGATGTATTCTAGTACATGTATTGTCAAACAGGTTACAGAATAATAGTTAACTGCAATCTAAAGACTCTTGTTGTATTGCCCTCATAATCTGAAAATGTTTAAAGTAATGTAAGGCATGCTGTAAAATGTGGAATGGACTTTAATATCAGTTTTCATGATTTGGTGATTAAACTGTTTCTTTTACTCAGATTAACCATAAACAGAGTTGGCAATCCAATAATTCCTCCTAAATCACCATGTTTGACTTCTGTGTTGATTTGAAACATCATATGTTTGGGTTTTGTTCACTTCTTAAGTAAAAATGGTAAGATGAAAAAAAGTGAAAATCTGCCAGATGGGGTAGGGATGTAATGTTTCATTTTTTTTTTATAAGAAATGAGTGCAGACTAGTATTCTTTATTGTAATATGTTCCAAAGTAAGAAGTCTATGCATCATAGGTGTCATGACTGGTTTCAAGTTTGTTATGTCTTGGTTAAGGTGGCACGGTAGTATTTGCATTCCAGAATTTAGGTTGCTCTTTTGTGTACCCTACTTAGGTAAATGTATCTAAACAGTGTGATTGGACAAAAAATACAGTATCAACTGAACATACTTTCCCAAACTGAGGGATGAATCAGGTGTAGAAAAATATGAAATAATTTTACATACAGATGAAAATGAATTTTTGAGAATTTTTGAGAATTTTGTATTCACTGCACCATAAAAGACCTAAAATTACTAGTGGCCTTAGGTTTCTAAAAATAGCAAAAAAAGTAAACGGTCATGATACATATTCAAATTCATTTCTGAATAGTAAAATGAAAGTACTTCAGTTAAGTGTGAATGTAGATTTTTTTGCAGTGTTAGAAAGTGGTGAAAATTCTAAAAAGGCTATCATTATCCCTATGGGCCAGGAAATACTACCGTGCCACCTTAAGGGGGATATATATTTTTACACTAAATCAATGAAGGAACTTTTTTTACCTATGCAATTTGTAAGTTTATCAATAAAAAGTTGATTAAGGGCAACTATGATAAAACAAGCCTTAAATTCCACCCCTGAGAGTAAAAATTGCTGATTCAGCAAATTTTGCCTGATCTGTAGGTAATAATGTAAAAATTTTCATAGAAAGTAGAACTTCATTAATTTTATGTAACTTGCAATACATTTTTAATTATAAATGCTCGCTTTAACTTTTCGCAGTGTCTGACACATGTGCAACCACTGAAATTTGAGACGCGACATTCTACGGTTGCATGTTCATCCTATTATTTTCACCGAAATAAATAAATTGCATAATTTCTTATTTTTTTCAACATAAGTACAGCTATACTAGCTTTCTTAAGGTTTAATTAGTAGTTCTGATGTTACATGACACCAGTAGGAGCTTTTGGGGAACCAGTAAGTGGTTAAGGAGTCCTTACTTATTCATTTAGCTCTCATATTGGTATGAAATAGAGATAGAAATAGGGGTTTCTGTACATTGAATAGACATTATTTTTGACAAAGAATGTATTTATGATTCTATATCAGCAAGATTAAATGGTTTATCTATTTTCCATGCAAATACCATTAGTTGTTAAGATTTTCTGACAGTGAAAAGCACAATAAATGCAAATTGATTATGTAAGGGGACATAATTTAACTTAATGCATACATGAGAAATAGACAAACAGTCAACTTAGAGATGTATTCTAGTACATGTATTGTCAAACAGGTTACAGAATAATAGTTAACTGCAATCTAAAGACTCTTGTTGTATTGCCCTCATAATCTGAAAATGTTTAAAGTAATGTAAGGCATGCTGTAAAATGTGGAATGGACTTTAATATCAGTTTTCATGATTTGGTGATTAAACTGTTTCTTTTACTCAGATTAACCATAAACAGAGTTGGCAATCCAATAATTCCTCCTAAATCACCATGTTTGACTTCTGTGTTGATTTGAAACATCATATGTTTGGGTTTTGTTCACTTCTTAAGTAAAAATGGTAAGATGAAAAAAAGTGAAAATCTGCCAGATGGGGTAGGGATGTAATGTTTCATTTTTTTTTTATAAGAAATGAGTGCAGACTAGTATTCTTTATTGTAATATGTTCCAAAGTAAGAAGTCTATGCATCATAGGTGTCATGACTGGTTTCAAGTTTGTTATGTCTTGGTTAAGGTGGCACGGTAGTATTTGCATTCCAGAATTTAGGTTGCTCTTTTGTGTACCCTACTTAGGTAAATGTATCTAAACAGTGTGATTGGACAAAAAATACAGTATCAACTGAACATACTTTCCCAAACTGAGGGATGAATCAGGTGTAGAAAAATATGAAATAATTTTACATACAGATGAAAATGAATTTTTGAGAATTTTTGAGAATTTTGTATTCACTGCACCATAAAAGACCTAAAATTACTAGTGGCCTTAGGTTTCTAAAAATAGCAAAAAAAGTAAACGGTCATGATACATATTCAAATTCATTTCTGAATAGTAAAATGAAAGTACTTCAGTTAAGTGTGAATGTAGATTTTTTTGCAGTGTTAGAAAGTGGTGAAAATTCTAAAAAGGCTATCATTATCCCTATGGGCCAGGAAATACTACCGTGCCACCTTAAGGGGGATATATATTTTTACACTAAATCAATGAAGGAACTTTTTTTACCTATGCAATTTGTAAGTTTATCAATAAAAAGTTGATTAAGGGCAACTATGATAAAACAAGCCTTAAATTCCACCCCTGAGAGTAAAAATTGCTGATTCAGCAAATTTTGCCTGATCTGTAGGTAATAATGTAAAAATTTTCATAGAAAGTAGAACTTCATTAATTTTATGTAACTTGCAATACATTTTTAATTATAAATGCTCGCTTTAACTTTTCGCAGTGTCTGACACATGTGCAACCACTGAAATTTGAGACGCGACATTCTACGGTTGCATGTTCATCCTATTATTTTCACCGAAATAAATAAATTGCATAATTTCTTATTTTTTTCAACATAAGTACAGCTATACTAGCTTTCTTAAGGTTTAATTAGTAGTTCTGATGTTACATGACACCAGTAGGAGCTTTTGGGGAACCAGTAAGTGGTTAAGGAGTCCTTACTTATTCATTTAGCTCTCATATTGGTATGAAATAGAGATAGAAATAGGGGTTTCTGTACATTGAATAGACATTATTTTTGACAAAGAATGTATTTATGATTCTATATCAGCAAGATTAAATGGTTTATCTATTTTCCATGCAAATACCATTAGTTGTTAAGATTTTCTGACAGTGAAAAGCACAATAAATGCAAATTGATTATGTAAGGGGACATAATTTAACTTAATGCATACATGAGAAATAGACAAACAGTCAACTTAGAGATGTATTCTAGTACATGTATTGTCAAACAGGTTACAGAATAATAGTTAACTGCAATCTAAAGACTCTTGTTGTATTGCCCTCATAATCTGAAAATGTTTAAAGTAATGTAAGGCATGCTGTAAAATGTGGAATGGACTTTAATATCAGTTTTCATGATTTGGTGATTAAACTGTTTCTTTTACTCAGATTAACCATAAACAGAGTTGGCAATCCAATAATTCCTCCTAAATCACCATGTTTGACTTCTGTGTTGATTTGAAACATCATATGTTTGGGTTTTGTTCACTTCTTAAGTAAAAATGGTAAGATGAAAAAAAGTGAAAATCTGCCAGATGGGGTAGGGATGTAATGTTTCATTTTTTTTTTATAAGAAATGAGTGCAGACTAGTATTCTTTATTGTAATATGTTCCAAAGTAAGAAGTCTATGCATCATAGGTGTCATGACTGGTTTCAAGTTTGTTATGTCTTGGTTAAGGGGGATATATATTTTTACACTAAATCAATGAAGGAACTTTTTTTACCTATGCAATTTGTAAGTTTATCAATAAAAAGTTGATTAAGGGCAACTATGATAAAACAAGCCTTAAATTCCACCCCTGAGAGTAAAAATTGCTGATTCAGCAAATTTTGCCTGATCTGTAGGTAATAATGTAAAAATTTTCATAGAAAGTAGAACTTCATTAATTTTATGTAACTTGCAATACATTTTTAATTATAAATGCTCGCTTTAACTTTTCGCAGTGTCTGACACATGTGCAACCACTGAAATTTGAGACGCGACATTCTACGGTTGCATGTTCATCCTATTATTTTCACCGAAATAAATAAATTGCATAATTTCTTATTTTTTTCAACATAAGTACAGCTATACTAGCTTTCTTAAGGTTTAATTAGTAGTTCTGATGTTACATGACACCAGTAGGAGCTTTTGGGGAACCAGTAAGTGGTTAAGGAGTCCTTACTTATTCATTTAGCTCTCATATTGGTATGAAATAGAGATAGAAATAGGGGTTTCTGTACATTGAATAGACATTATTTTTGACAAAGAATGTATTTATGATTCTATATCAGCAAGATTAAATGGTTTATCTATTTTCCATGCAAATACCATTAGTTGTTAAGATTTTCTGACAGTGAAAAGCACAATAAATGCAAATTGATTATGTAAGGGGACATAATTTAACTTAATGCATACATGAGAAATAGACAAACAGTCAACTTAGAGATGTATTCTAGTACATGTATTGTCAAACAGGTTACAGAATAATAGTTAACTGCAATCTAAAGACTCTTGTTGTATTGCCCTCATAATCTGAAAATGTTTAAAGTAATGTAAGGCATGCTGTAAAATGTGGAATGGACTTTAATATCAGTTTTCATGATTTGGTGATTAAACTGTTTCTTTTACTCAGATTAACCATAAACAGAGTTGGCAATCCAATAATTCCTCCTAAATCACCATGTTTGACTTCTGTGTTGATTTGAAACATCATATGTTTGGGTTTTGTTCACTTCTTAAGTAAAAATGGTAAGATGAAAAAAAGTGAAAATCTGCCAGATGGGGTAGGGATGTAATGTTTCATTTTTTTAAAGCAATTGCTTTTATGCCGTCGCGTATGGCCATCTTTGTGACCCAGATCAGAGACTCCGCCCAGATCAAGCCATAGTATTTTGTTAAACAGGCTCCTGGTCAGTCATTCTTTAACACCTATGTATGTTTTCTAATGCAATACATAGCTTGAAACTTTAAAAAAAGTTAGTGGATTTAAGAAGTTTCAGAATATGTTCTTGTAGATATATTTTTGTATTTAAAGGGTCAACCGTTTGACTATCAAATAACATAGAAGTCCGAGTGAAAAAAAGTACATTTTTATAAATGCGATTCCGTTTTCCGCCTTTCGTACGATGTTTCAACAAAATATGGATTCATTTCAGTTGTTGATCTAGTATTGAAAATTTAACTGAATTATCTCCTAATAAATACGGTTTTTTATGTTTAATTTGTGTTTCTTTAAGAGGTCAGGTGCTCTTGTTCATTCAAAAAATTATCGTTCATTCATACATTTATCGTAAAATCAAAATCACTACACAGGTTAATGCGTAGTGTCAAATTATTACCTGTAATCTAAAAATAGACAAACTTTATTTGCGCAAATAATTTAGCGGAACGAAACCCTTGTTGAAAACACATAACAATAAGTTCGTTTTCCTTTTCTGTCAAAACTCCGTAATATTTATCGATCACCTTACTAATGAAATGGACCCGTCCAAACGTAGTAGATGCCAAGTCGGTCCAGATGAAGAGATATTTACAATTTGGAATTTTCTAGTTTATTAATACATAGATTGAAAAAAGTACGTCTTTTTAAATATCATGATCAAAACTGGGTTTGCATAACAAATGTCAGATGAAACCATTATCCTCGTCTTTTCAGTGAACAAGTCTACTACGTTTGTTGACATTCGACGGTCCACCGTGTTAGCAATTTTATTTCACATGTTTTCGAAATATTGAAGATAATTTTTCGCAATGTTTCCTGAAAATTGATAAATATCAAAGCAACGTAGAGCTGTTTGTTCTTGTTCGTATAATAAAATTGAGAATGGAAATGGGGAATTTGTCAAAGAGACAACAACCCGACCATAGAAAAACATACAACAGCAGAATTAAGGTCACCAACAGGTCTTCAATGCAGCGAAAAATTCCCGCACCCGGAGGCGTCCTTCAGCTGACCCCTATACAATATATATACTAGTTCAGTGATAACGATTTAATGTCATGTTTGTCTGTGATGACCCCCCCCCTTTTCGGGATTGCATGAGAATTGTAGTTATCTCGTATCCACATGCACTTGTTTCTATCCATAGGAAGGTCGACTATCCACATATAAAACTATTTATATGGATAATAGACCTTCCTATGGATAGAAACAAGTGCCTGTGCTCGTACCGCATCAGAAGGACACATATCAACTGAGCAATAATGTTTGGAACTTAGTTTTAAAAATGATGACAAAGTAACATTATGAAAATATTTTTATTAAGCTGAAATATACATTTATTCTTTACATGTTTATGTCTTGTAAGATATTTCATTTCTTTCCCGTTTTTTAACATTTGCGTCTGGAAAGTTGAAATGTTTTAACTTAATCATTTGTGTTAATGGTTAAATATAAATTAACAATGAAAATTGTTAAAATTAAATCAATAAAGGAAATTATATCAAGGAAGTTACCAGGGGATAATCCATGATGATTTCTTTTTGAGTTATATGTTTCAGCACATGTATATTTGACCCCAACTTTAGCCTGGTAAACGTGTTGTCTCCTTGTGAAATATAAAACATATTAAAAATGACTCTGCTAAAGTCTTTTATTTATATAAAGTTAAAACCTTCTTACTTTTAACTAGACAACACTCATGTCAGGTTTAATTCTTGTATATATGTGGATGAAAAATAAAAGTCCCCAAACATTAACATGGCAGCAATTGCTTTTACAGCCTTTAAGGCTTTGATTTTTATAAGAAATGAGTGCAGACTAGTATTCTTTATTGTAATATGTTCCAAAGTAAGAAGTCTATGCATCATAGGTGTCATGACTGGTTTCAAGTTTGTTATGTCTTGGTTAAGGTGGCACGGTAGTATTTGCATTCCAGAATTTAGGTTGCTCTTTTGTGTACCCTACTTAGGTAAATGTATCTAAACAGTGTGATTGGACAAAAAATACAGTATCAACTGAACATACTTTCCCAAACTGAGGGATGAATCAGGTGTAGAAAAATATGAAATAATTTTACATACAGATGAAAATGAATTTTTGAGAATTTTTGAGAATTTTGTATTCACTGCACCATAAAAGACCTAAAATTACTAGTGGCCTTAGGTTTCTAAAAATAGCAAAAAAAGTAAACGGTCATGATACATATTCAAATTCATTTCTGAATAGTAAAATGAAAGTACTTCAGTTAAGTGTGAATGTAGATTTTTTTGCAGTGTTAGAAAGTGGTGAAAATTCTAAAAAGGCTATCATTATCCCTATGGGCCAGGAAATACTACCGTGCCACCTTAAGGGGGATATATATTTTTACACTAAATCAATGAAGGAACTTTTTTTACCTATGCAATTTGTAAGTTTATCAATAAAAAGTTGATTAAGGGCAACTATGATAAAACAAGCCTTAAATTCCACCCCTGAGAGTAAAAATTGCTGATTCAGCAAATTTTGCCTGATCTGTAGGTAATAATGTAAAAATTTTCATAGAAAGTAGAACTTCATTAATTTTATGTAACTTGCAATACATTTTTAATTATAAATGCTCGCTTTAACTTTTCGCAGTGTCTGACACATGTGCAACCACTGAAATTTGAGACGCGACATTCTACGGTTGCATGTTCATCCTATTATTTTCACCGAAATAAATAAATTGCATAATTTCTTATTTTTTTCAACATAAGTACAGCTATACTAGCTTTCTTAAGGTTTAATTAGTAGTTCTGATGTTACATGACACCAGTAGGAGCTTTTGGGGAACCAGTAAGTGGTTAAGGAGTCCTTACTTATTCATTTAGCTCTCATATTGGTATGAAATAGAGATAGAAATAGGGGTTTCTGTACATTGAATAGACATTATTTTTGACAAAGAATGTATTTATGATTCTATATCAGCAAGATTAAATGGTTTATCTATTTTCCATGCAAATACCATTAGTTGTTAAGATTTTCTGACAGTGAAAAGCACAATAAATGCAAATTGATTATGTAAGGGGACATAATTTAACTTAATGCATACATGAGAAATAGACAAACAGTCAACTTAGAGATGTATTCTAGTACATGTATTGTCAAACAGGTTACAGAATAATAGTTAACTGCAATCTAAAGACTCTTGTTGTATTGCCCTCATAATCTGAAAATGTTTAAAGTAATGTAAGGCATGCTGTAAAATGTGGAATGGACTTTAATATCAGTTTTCATGATTTGGTGATTAAACTGTTTCTTTTACTCAGATTAACCATAAACAGAGTTGGCAATCCAATAATTCCTCCTAAATCACCATGTTTGACTTCTGTGTTGATTTGAAACATCATATGTTTGGGTTTTGTTCACTTCTTAAGTAAAAATGGTAAGATGAAAAAAAGTGAAAATCTGCCAGATGGGGTAGGGATGTAATGTTTCATTTTTTTTTATAAGAAATGAGTGCAGACTAGTATTCTTTATTGTAATATGTTCCAAAGTAAGAAGTCTATGCATCATAGGTGTCATGACTGGTTTCAAGTTTGTTATGTCTTGGTTAAGGGGGATATATATTTTTACACTAAATCAATGAAGGAACTTTTTTTACCTATGCAATTTGTAAGTTTATCAATAAAAAGTTGATTAAGGGCAACTATGATAAAACAAGCCTTAAATTCCACCCCTGAGAGTAAAAATTGCTGATTCAGCAAATTTTGCCTGATCTGTAGGTAATAATGTAAAAATTTTCATAGAAAGTAGAACTTCATTAATTTTATGTAACTTGCAATACATTTTTAATTATAAATGCTCGCTTTAACTTTTCGCAGTGTCTGACACATGTGCAACCACTGAAATTTGAGACGCGACATTCTACGGTTGCATGTTCATCCTATTATTTTCACCGAAATAAATAAATTGCATAATTTCTTATTTTTTTCAACATAAGTACAGCTATACTAGCTTTCTTAAGGTTTAATTAGTAGTTCTGATGTTACATGACACCAGTAGGAGCTTTTGGGGAACCAGTAAGTGGTTAAGGAGTCCTTACTTATTCATTTAGCTCTCATATTGGTATGAAATAGAGATAGAAATAGGGGTTTCTGTACATTGAATAGACATTATTTTTGACAAAGAATGTATTTATGATTCTATATCAGCAAGATTAAATGGTTTATCTATTTTCCATGCAAATACCATTAGTTGTTAAGATTTTCTGACAGTGAAAAGCACAATAAATGCAAATTGATTATGTAAGGGGACATAATTTAACTTAATGCATACATGAGAAATAGACAAACAGTCAACTTAGAGATGTATTCTAGTACATGTATTGTCAAACAGGTTACAGAATAATAGTTAACTGCAATCTAAAGACTCTTGTTGTATTGCCCTCATAATCTGAAAATGTTTAAAGTAATGTAAGGCATGCTGTAAAATGTGGAATGGACTTTAATATCAGTTTTCATGATTTGGTGATTAAACTGTTTCTTTTACTCAGATTAACCATAAACAGAGTTGGCAATCCAATAATTCCTCCTAAATCACCATGTTTGACTTCTGTGTTGATTTGAAACATCATATGTTTGGGTTTTGTTCACTTCTTAAGTAAAAATGGTAAGATGAAAAAAAGTGAAAATCTGCCAGATGGGGTAGGGATGTAATGTTTCATTTTTTTTTTATAAGAAATGAGTGCAGACTAGTATTCTTTATTGTAATATGTTCCAAAGTAAGAAGTCTATGCATCATAGGTGTCATGACTGGTTTCAAGTTTGTTATGTCTTGGTTAAGGGGGATATATATTTTTACACTAAATCAATGAAGGAACTTTTTTTACCTATGCAATTTGTAAGTTTATCAATAAAAAGTTGATTAAGGGCAACTATGATAAAACAAGCCTTAAATTCCACCCCTGAGAGTAAAAATTGCTGATTCAGCAAATTTTGCCTGATCTGTAGGTAATAATGTAAAAATTTTCATAGAAAGTAGAACTTCATTAATTTTATGTAACTTGCAATACATTTTTAATTATAAATGCTCGCTTTAACTTTTCGCAGTGTCTGACACATGTGCAACCACTGAAATTTGAGACGCGACATTCTACGGTTGCATGTTCATCCTATTATTTTCACCGAAATAAATAAATTGCATAATTTCTTATTTTTTTCAACATAAGTACAGCTATACTAGCTTTCTTAAGGTTTAATTAGTAGTTCTGATGTTACATGACACCAGTAGGAGCTTTTGGGGAACCAGTAAGTGGTTAAGGAGTCCTTACTTATTCATTTAGCTCTCATATTGGTATGAAATAGAGATAGAAATAGGGGTTTCTGTACATTGAATAGACATTATTTTTGACAAAGAATGTATTTATGATTCTATATCAGCAAGATTAAATGGTTTATCTATTTTCCATGCAAATACCATTAGTTGTTAAGATTTTCTGACAGTGAAAAGCACAATAAATGCAAATTGATTATGTAAGGGGACATAATTTAACTTAATGCATACATGAGAAATAGACAAACAGTCAACTTAGAGATGTATTCTAGTACATGTATTGTCAAACAGGTTACAGAATAATAGTTAACTGCAATCTAAAGACTCTTGTTGTATTGCCCTCATAATCTGAAAATGTTTAAAGTAATGTAAGGCATGCTGTAAAATGTGGAATGGACTTTAATATCAGTTT
The DNA here is from genome assembly GCF_965363235.1 of Mytilus galloprovincialis. Lineage (NCBI taxonomy): Eukaryota > Metazoa > Mollusca > Bivalvia > Mytilida > Mytilidae > Mytilus > Mytilus galloprovincialis. Next base: position 9,521,927 of record NC_134844.1, read on the forward strand.
TCATGATTTGGTGATTAAACTGTTTCTTTTACTCAGATTAACCATAAACAGAGTTGGCAATCCAATAATTCCTCCTAAATCACCATGTTTGACTTCTGTGTTGATTTGAAACATCATATGTTTGGGTTTTGTTCACTTCTTAAGTAAAAATGGTAAGATGAAAAAAAGTGAAAATCTGCCAGATGGGGTAGGGATGTAATGTTTCATTTTTTTTTTATAAGAAATGAGTGCAGACTAGTATTCTTTATTGTAATATGTTCCAAAGTAAGAAGTCTATGCATCATAGGTGTCATGACTGGTTTCAAGTTTGTTATGTCTTGGTTAAGGTGGCACGGTAGTATTTGCATTCCAGAATTTAGGTTGCTCTTTTGTGTACCCTACTTAGGTAAATGTATCTAAACAGTGTGATTGGACAAAAAATACAGTATCAACTGAACATACTTTCCCAAACTGAGGGATGAATCAGGTGTAGAAAAATATGAAATAATTTTACATACAGATGAAAATGAATTTTTGAGAATTTTTGAGAATTTTGTATTCACTGCACCATAAAAGACCTAAAATTACTAGTGGCCTTAGGTTTCTAAAAATAGCAAAAAAAGTAAACGGTCATGATACATATTCAAATTCATTTCTGAATAGTAAAATGAAAGTACTTCAGTTAAGTGTGAATGTAGATTTTTTTGCAGTGTTAGAAAGTGGTGAAAATTCTAAAAAGGCTATCATTATCCCTATGGGCCAGGAAATACTACCGTGCCACCTTAAGGGGGATATATATTTTTACACTAAATCAATGAAGGAACTTTTTTTACCTATGCAATTTGTAAGTTTATCAATAAAAAGTTGATTAAGGGCAACTATGATAAAACAAGCCTTAAATTCCACCCCTGAGAGTAAAAATTGCTGATTCAGCAAATTTTGCCTGATCTGTAGGTAATAATGTAAAAATTTTCATAGAAAGTAGAACTTCATTAATTTTATGTAACTTGCAATACATTTTTAATTATAAATGCTCGCTTTAACTTTTCGCAGTGTCTGACACATGTGCAACCACTGAAATTTGAGACGCGACATTCTACGGTTGCATGTTCATCCTATTATTTTCACCGAAATAAATAAATTGCATAATTTCTTATTTTTTTCAACATAAGTACAGCTATACTAGCTTTCTTAAGGTTTAATTAGTAGTTCTGATGTTACATGACACCAGTAGGAGCTTTTGGGGAACCAGTAAGTGGTTAAGGAGTCCTTACTTATTCATTTAGCTCTCATATTGGTATGAAATAGAGATAGAAATAGGGGTTTCTGTACATTGAATAGACATTATTTTTGACAAAGAATGTATTTATGATTCTATATCAGCAAGATTAAATGGTTTATCTATTTTCCATGCAAATACCATTAGTTGTTAAGATTTTCTGACAGTGAAAAGCACAATAAATGCAAATTGATTATGTAAGGGGACATAATTTAACTTAATGCATACATGAGAAATAGACAAACAGTCAACTTAGAGATGTATTCTAGTACATGTATTGTCAAACAGGTTACAGAATAATAGTTAACTGCAATCTAAAGACTCTTGTTGTATTGCCCTCATAATCTGAAAATGTTTAAAGTAATGTAAGGCATGCTGTAAAATGTGGAATGGACTTTAATATCAGTTTTCATGATTTGGTGATTAAACTGTTTCTTTTACTCAGATTAACCATAAACAGAGTTGGCAATCCAATAATTCCTCCTAAATCACCATGTTTGACTTCTGTGTTGATTTGAAACATCATATGTTTGGGTTTTGTTCACTTCTTAAGTAAAAATGGTAAGATGAAAAAAAGTGAAAATCTGCCAGATGGGGTAGGGATGTAATGTTTCATTTTTTTTTTATAAGAAATGAGTGCAGACTAGTATTCTTTATTGTAATATGTTCCAAAGTAAGAAGTCTATGCATCATAGGTGTCATGACTGGTTTCAAGTTTGTTATGTCTTGGTTAAGGGGGATATATATTTTTACACTAAATCAATGAAGGAACTTTTTTTACCTATGCAATTTGTAAGTTTATCAATAAAAAGTTGATTAAGGGCAACTATGATAAAACAAGCCTTAAATTCCACCCCTGAGAGTAAAAATTGCTGATTCAGCAAATTTTGCCTGATCTGTAGGTAATAATGTAAAAATTTTCATAGAAAGTAGAACTTCATTAATTTTATGTAACTTGCAATACATTTTTAATTATAAATGCTCGCTTTAACTTTTCGCAGTGTCTGACACATGTGCAACCACTGAAATTTGAGACGCGACATTCTACGGTTGCATGTTCATCCTATTATTTTCACCGAAATAAATAAATTGCATAATTTCTTATTTTTTTCAACATAAGTACAGCTATACTAGCTTTCTTAAGGTTTAATTAGTAGTTCTGATGTTACATGACACCAGTAGGAGCTTTTGGGGAACCAGTAAGTGGTTAAGGAGTCCTTACTTATTCATTTAGCTCTCATATTGGTATGAAATAGAGATAGAAATAGGGGTTTCTGTACATTGAATAGACATTATTTTTGACAAAGAATGTATTTATGATTCTATATCAGCAAGATTAAATGGTTTATCTATTTTCCATGCAAATACCATTAGTTGTTAAGATTTTCTGACAGTGAAAAGCACAATAAATGCAAATTGATTATGTAAGGGGACATAATTTAACTTAATGCATACATGAGAAATAGACAAACAGTCAACTTAGAGATGTATTCTAGTACATGTATTGTCAAACAGGTTACAGAATAATAGTTAACTGCAATCTAAAGACTCTTGTTGTATTGCCCTCATAATCTGAAAATGTTTAAAGTAATGTAAGGCATGCTGTAAAATGTGGAATGGACTTTAATATCAGTTTTCATGATTTGGTGATTAAACTGTTTCTTTTACTCAGATTAACCATAAACAGAGTTGGCAATCCAATAATTCCTCCTAAATCACCATGTTTGACTTCTGTGTTGATTTGAAACATCATATGTTTGGGTTTTGTTCACTTCTTAAGTAAAAATGGTAAGATGAAAAAAAGTGAAAATCTGCCAGATGGGGTAGGGATGTAATGTTTCATTTTTTTTTTATAAGAAATGAGTGCAGACTAGTATTCTTTATTGTAATATGTTCCAAAGTAAGAAGTCTATGCATCATAGGTGTCATGACTGGTTTCAAGTTTGTTATGTCTTGGTTAAGGTGGCACGGTAGTATTTGCATTCCAGAATTTAGGTTGCTCTTTTGTGTACCCTACTTAGGTAAATGTATCTAAACAGTGTGATTGGACAAAAAATACAGTATCAACTGAACATACTTTCCCAAACTGAGGGATGAATCAGGTGTAGAAAAATATGAAATAATTTTACATACAGATGAAAATGAATTTTTGAGAATTTTTGAGAATTTTGTATTCACTGCACCATAAAAGACCTAAAATTACTAGTGGCCTTAGGTTTCTAAAAATAGCAAAAAAAGTAAACGGTCATGATACATATTCAAATTCATTTCTGAATAGTAAAATGAAAGTACTTCAGTTAAGTGTGAATGTAGATTTTTTTGCAGTGTTAGAAAGTGGTGAAAATTCTAAAAAGGCTATCATTATCCCTATGGGCCAGGAAATACTACCGTGCCACCTTAAGGGGGATATATATTTTTACACTAAATCAATGAAGGAACTTTTTTTACCTATGCAATTTGTAAGTTTATCAATAAAAAGTTGATTAAGGGCAACTATGATAAAACAAGCCTTAAATTCCACCCCTGAGAGTAAAAATTGCTGATTCAGCAAATTTTGCCTGATCTGTAGGTAATAATGTAAAAATTTTCATAGAAAGTAGAACTTCATTAATTTTATGTAACTTGCAATACATTTTTAATTATAAATGCTCGCTTTAACTTTTCGCAGTGTCTGACACATGTGCAACCACTGAAATTTGAGACGCGACATTCTACGGTTGCATGTTCATCCTATTATTTTCACCGAAATAAATAAATTGCATAATTTCTTATTTTTTTCAACATAAGTACAGCTATACTAGCTTTCTTAAGGTTTAATTAGTAGTTCTGATGTTACATGACACCAGTAGGAGCTTTTGGGGAACCAGTAAGTGGTTAAGGAGTCCTTACTTATTCATTTAGCTCTCATATTGGTATGAAATAGAGATAGAAATAGGGGTTTCTGTACATTGAATAGACATTATTTTTGACAAAGAATGTATTTATGATTCTATATCAGCAAGATTAAATGGTTTATCTATTTTCCATGCAAATACCATTAGTTGTTAAGATTTTCTGACAGTGAAAAGCACAATAAATGCAAATTGATTATGTAAGGGGACATAATTTAACTTAATGCATACATGAGAAATAGACAAACAGTCAACTTAGAGATGTATTCTAGTACATGTATTGTCAAACAGGTTACAGAATAATAGTTAACTGCAATCTAAAGACTCTTGTTGTATTGCCCTCATAATCTGAAAATGTTTAAAGTAATGTAAGGCATGCTGTAAAATGTGGAATGGACTTTAATATCAGTTTTCATGATTTGGTGATTAAACTGTTTCTTTTACTCAGATTAACCATAAACAGAGTTGGCAATCCAATAATTCCTCCTAAATCACCATGTTTGACTTCTGTGTTGATTTGAAACATCATATGTTTGGGTTTTGTTCACTTCTTAAGTAAAAATGGTAAGATGAAAAAAAGTGAAAATCTGCCAGATGGGGTAGGGATGTAATGTTTCATTTTTTTTTTATAAGAAATGAGTGCAGACTAGTATTCTTTATTGTAATATGTTCCAAAGTAAGAAGTCTATGCATCATAGGTGTCATGACTGGTTTCAAGTTTGTTATGTCTTGGTTAAGGGGGATATATATTTTTACACTAAATCAATGAAGGAACTTTTTTTACCTATGCAATTTGTAAGTTTATCAATAAAAAGTTGATTAAGGGCAACTATGATAAAACAAGCCTTAAATTCCACCCCTGAGAGTAAAAATTGCTGATTCAGCAAATTTTGCCTGATCTGTAGGTAATAATGTAAAAATTTTCATAGAAAGTAGAACTTCATTAATTTTATGTAACTTGCAATACATTTTTAATTATAAATGCTCGCTTTAACTTTTCGCAGTGTCTGACACATGTGCAACCACTGAAATTTGAGACGCGACATTCTACGGTTGCATGTTCATCCTATTATTTTCACCGAAATAAATAAATTGCATAATTTCTTATTTTTTTCAACATAAGTACAGCTATACTAGCTTTCTTAAGGTTTAATTAGTAGTTCTGATGTTACATGACACCAGTAGGAGCTTTTGGGGAACCAGTAAGTGGTTAAGGAGTCCTTACTTATTCATTTAGCTCTCATATTGGTATGAAATAGAGATAGAAATAGGGGTTTCTGTACATTGAATAGACATTATTTTTGACAAAGAATGTATTTATGATTCTATATCAGCAAGATTAAATGGTTTATCTATTTTCCATGCAAATACCATTAGTTGTTAAGATTTTCTGACAGTGAAAAGCACAATAAATGCAAATTGATTATGTAAGGGGACATAATTTAACTTAATGCATACATGAGAAATAGACAAACAGTCAACTTAGAGATGTATTCTAGTACATGTATTGTCAAACAGGTTACAGAATAATAGTTAACTGCAATCTAAAGACTCTTGTTGTATTGCCCTCATAATCTGAAAATGTTTAAAGTAATGTAAGGCATGCTGTAAAATGTGGAATGGACTTTAATATCAGTTTTCATGATTTGGTGATTAAACTGTTTCTTTTACTCAGATTAACCATAAACAGAGTTGGCAATCCAATAATTCCTCCTAAATCACCATGTTTGACTTCTGTGTTGATTTGAAACATCATATGTTTGGGTTTTGTTCACTTCTTAAGTAAAAATGGTAAGATGAAAAAAAGTGAAAATCTGCCAGATGGGGTAGGGATGTAATGTTTCATTTTTTTTTTATAAGAAATGAGTGCAGACTAGTATTCTTTATTGTAATATGTTCCAAAGTAAGAAGTCTATGCATCATAGGTGTCATGACTGGTTTCAAGTTTGTTATGTCTTGGTTAAGGGGGATATATATTTTTACACTAAATCAATGAAGGAACTTTTTTTACCTATGCAATTTGTAAGTTTATCAATAAAAAGTTGATTAAGGGCAACTATGATAAAACAAGCCTTAAATTCCACCCCTGAGAGTAAAAATTGCTGATTCAGCAAATTTTGCCTGATCTGTAGGTAATAATGTAAAAATTTTCATAGAAAGTAGAACTTCATTAATTTTATGTAACTTGCAATACATTTTTAATTATAAATGCTCGCTTTAACTTTTCGCAGTGTCTGACACATGTGCAACCACTGAAATTTGAGACGCGACATTCTACGGTTGCATGTTCATCCTATTATTTTCACCGAAATAAATAAATTGCATAATTTCTTATTTTTTTCAACATAAGTACAGCTATACTAGCTTTCTTAAGGTTTAATTAGTAGTTCTGATGTTACATGACACCAGTAGGAGCTTTTGGGGAACCAGTAAGTGGTTAAGGAGTCCTTACTTATTCATTTAGCTCTCATATTGGTATGAAATAGAGATAGAAATAGGGGTTTCTGTACATTGAATAGACATTATTTTTGACAAAGAATGTATTTATGATTCTATATCAGCAAGATTAAATGGTTTATCTATTTTCCATGCAAATACCATTAGTTGTTAAGATTTTCTGACAGTGAAAAGCACAATAAATGCAAATTGATTATGTAAGGGGACATAATTTAACTTAATGCATACATGAGAAATAGACAAACAGTCAACTTAGAGATGTATTCTAGTACATGTATTGTCAAACAGGTTACAGAATAATAGTTAACTGCAATCTAAAGACTCTTGTTGTATTGCCCTCATAATCTGAAAATGTTTAAAGTAATGTAAGGCATGCTGTAAAATGTGGAATGGACTTTAATATCAGTTTTCATGATTTGGTGATTAATCTGTTTCTTTTACTCAGATTAACCATAAACAGAGTTGGCAATCCAATAATTCCTCCTAAATCACCATGTTTGACTTCTGTGTTGATTTGAAACATCATATGTTTGGGTTTTGTTCACTTCTTAAGTAAAAATGGTAAGATGAAAAAAAGTGAAAATCTGCCAGATGGGGTAGGGATGTAATGTTTCATTTTTTTTTTATAAGAAATGAGTGCAGACTAGTATTCTTTATTGTAATATGTTCCAAAGTAAGAAGTCTATGCATCATAGGTGTCATGACTGGTTTCAAGTTTGTTATGTCTTGGTTAAGGGGGATATATATTTTTACACTAAATCAATGAAGGAACTTTTTTTACCTATGCAATTTGTAAGTTTATCAATAAAAAGTTGATTAAGGGCAACTATGATAAAACAAGCCTTAAATTCCACCCCTGAGAGTAAAAATTGCTGATTCAGCAAATTTTGCCTGATCTGTAGGTAATAATGTAAAAATTTTCATAGAAAGTAGAACTTCATTAATTTTATGTAACTTGCAATACATTTTTAATTATAAATGCTCGCTTTAACTTTTCGCAGTGTCTGACACATGTGCAACCACTGAAATTTGAGACGCGACATTCTACGGTTGCATGTTCATCCTATTATTTTCACCGAAATAAATAAATTGCATAATTTCTTATTTTTTTCAACATAAGTACAGCTATACTAGCTTTCTTAAGGTTTAATTAGTAGTTCTGATGTTACATGACACCAGTAGGAGCTTTTGGGGAACCAGTAAGTGGTTAAGGAGTCCTTACTTATTCATTTAGCTCTCATATTGGTATGAAATAGAGATAGAAATAGGGGTTTCTGTACATTGAATAGACATTATTTTTGACAAAGAATGTATTTATGATTCTATATCAGCAAGATTAAATGGTTTATCTATTTTCCATGCAAATACCATTAGTTGTTAAGATTTTCTGACAGTGAAAAGCACAATAAATGCAAATTGATTATGTAAGGGGACATAATTTAACTTAATGCATACATGAGAAATAGACAAACAGTCAACTTAGAGATGTATTCTAGTACATGTATTGTCAAACAGGTTACAGAATAATAGTTAACTGCAATCTAAAGACTCTTGTTGTATTGCCCTCATAATCTGAAAATGTTTAAAGTAATGTAAGGCATGCTGTAAAATGTGGAATGGACTTTAATATCAGTTTTCATGATTTGGTGATTAAACTGTTTCTTTTACTCAGATTAACCATAAACAGAGTTGGCAATCCAATAATTCCTCCTAAATCACCATGTTTGACTTCTGTGTTGATTTGAAACATCATATGTTTGGGTTTTGTTCACTTCTTAAGTAAAAATGGTAAGATGAAAAAAAGTGAAAATCTGCCAGATGGGGTAGGGATGTAATGTTTCATTTTTTTTTTATAAGAAATGAGTGCAGACTAGTATTCTTTATTGTAATATGTTCCAAAGTAAGAAGTCTATGCATCATAGGTGTCATGACTGGTTTCAAGTTTGTTATGTCTTGGTTAAGGGGGATATATATTTTTACACTAAATCAATGAAGGAACTTTTTTTACCTATGCAATTTGTAAGTTTATCAATAAAAAGTTGATTAAGGGCAACTATGATAAAACAAGCCTTAAATTCCACCCCTGAGAGTAAAAATTGCTGATTCAGCAAATTTTGCCTGATCTGTAGGTAATAATGTAAAAATTTTCATAGAAAGTAGAACTTCATTAATTTTATGTAACTTGCAATACATTTTTAATTATAAATGCTCGCTTTAACTTTTCGCAGTGTCTGACACATGTGCAACCACTGAAATTTGAGACGCGACATTCTACGGTTGCATGTTCATCCTATTATTTTCACCGAAATAAATAAATTGCATAATTTCTTATTTTTTTCAACATAAGTACAGCTATACTAGCTTTCTTAAGGTTTAATTAGTAGTTCTGATGTTACATGACACCAGTAGGAGCTTTTGGGGAACCAGTAAGTGGTTAAGGAGTCCTTACTTATTCATTTAGCTCTCATATTGGTATGAAATAGAGATAGAAATAGGGGTTTCTGTACATTGAATAGACATTATTTTTGACAAAGAATGTATTTATGATTCTATATCAGCAAGATTAAATGGTTTATCTATTTTCCATGCAAATACCATTAGTTGTTAAGATTTTCTGACAGTGAAAAGCACAATAAATGCAAATTGATTATGTAAGGGGACATAATTTAACTTAATGCATACATGAGAAATAGACAAACAGTCAACTTAGAGATGTATTCTAGTACATGTATTGTCAAACAGGTTACAGAATAATAGTTAACTGCAATCTAAAGACTCTTGTTGTATTGCCCTCATAATCTGAAAATGTTTAAAGTAATGTAAGGCATGCTGTAAAATGTGGAATGGACTTTAATATCAGTTTTCATGATTTGGTGATTAAACTGTTTCTTTTACTCAGATTAACCATAAACAGAGTTGGCAATCCAATAATTCCTCCTAAATCACCATGTTTGACTTCTGTGTTGATTTGAAACATCATATGTTTGGGTTTTGTTCACTTCTTAAGTAAAAATGGTAAGATGAAAAAAAGTGAAAATCTGCCAGATGGGGTAGGGATGTAATGTTTCATTTTTTTTTTATAAGAAATGAGTGCAGACTAGTATTCTTTATTGTAATATGTTCCAAAGTAAGAAGTCTATGCATCATAGGTGTCATGACTGGTTTCAAGTTTGTTATGTCTTGGTTAAGGGGGATATATATTTTTACACTAAATCAATGAAGGAACTTTTTTTACCTATGCAATTTGTAAGTTTATCAATAAAAAGTTGATTAAGGGCAACTATGATAAAACAAGCCTTAAATTCCACCCCTGAGAGTAAAAATTGCTGATTCAGCAAATTTTGCCTGATCTGTAGGTAATAATGTAAAAATTTTCATAGAAAGTAGAACTTCATTAATTTTATGTAACTTGCAATACATTTTTAATTATAAATGCTCGCTTTAACTTTTCGCAGTGTCTGACACATGTGCAACCACTGAAATTTGAGACGCGACATTCTACGGTTGCATGTTCATCCTATTATTTTCACCGAAATAAATAAATTGCATAATTTCTTATTTTTTTCAACATAAGTACAGCTATACTAGCTTTCTTAAGGTTTAATTAGTAGTTCTGATGTTACATGACACCAGTAGGAGCTTTTGGGGAACCAGTAAGTGGTTAAGGAGTCCTTACTTATTCATTTAGCTCTCATATTGGTATGAAATAGAGATAGAAATAGGGGTTTCTGTACATTGAATAGACATTATTTTTGACAAAGAATGTATTTATGATTCTATATCAGCAAGATTAAATGGTTTATCTATTTTCCATGCAAATACCATTAGTTGTTAAGATTTTCTGACAGTGAAAAGCACAATAAATGCAAATTGATTATGTAAGGGGACATAATTTAACTTAATGCATACATGAGAAATAGACAAACAGTCAACTTAGAGATGTATTCTAGTACATGTATTGTCAAACAGGTTACAGAATAATAGTTAACTGCAATCTAAAGACTCTTGTTGTATTGCCCTCATAATCTGAAAATGTTTAAAGTAATGTAAGGCATGCTGTAAAATGTGGAATGGACTTTAATATCAGTTTTCATGATTTGGTGATTAAACTGTTTCTTTTACTCAGATTAACCATAAACAGAGTTGGCAATCCAATAATTCCTCCTAAATCACCATGTTTGACTTCTGTGTTGATTTGAAACATCATATGTTTGGGTTTTGTTCACTTCTTAAGTAAAAATGGTAAGATGAAAAAAAGTGAAAATCTGCCAGATGGGGTAGGGATGTAATGTTTCATTTTTTTTTTATAAGAAATGAGTGCAGACTAGTATTCTTTATTGTAATATGTTCCAAAGTAAGAAGTCTATGCATCATAGGTGTCATGACTGGTTTCAAGTTTGTTATGTCTTGGTTAAGGGGGATATATATTTTTACACTAAATCAATGAAGGAACTTTTTTTACCTATGCAATTTGTAAGTTTATCAATAAAAAGTTGATTAAGGGCAACTATGATAAAACAAGCCTTAAATTCCACCCCTGAGAGTAAAAATTGCTGATTCAGCAAATTTTGCCTGATCTGTAGGTAATAATGTAAAAATTTTCATAGAAAGTAGAACTTCATTAATTTTATGTAACTTGCAATACATTTTTAATTATAAATGCTCGCTTTAACTTTTCGCAGTGTCTGACACATGTGCAACCACTGAAATTTGAGACGCGACATTCTACGGTTGCATGTTCATCCTATTATTTTCACCGAAATAAATAAATTGCATAATTTCTTATTTTTTTCAACATAAGTACAGCTATACTAGCTTTCTTAAGGTTTAATTAGTAGTTCTGATGTTACATGACACCAGTAGGAGCTTTTGGGGAACCAGTAAGTGGTTAAGGAGTCCTTACTTATTCATTTAGCTCTCATATTGGTATGAAATAGAGATAGAAATAGGGGTTTCTGTACATTGAATAGACATTATTTTTGACAAAGAATGTATTTATGATTCTATATCAGCAAGATTAAATGGTTTATCTATTTTCCATGCAAATACCATTAGTTGTTAAGATTTTCTGACAGTGAAAAGCACAATAAATGCAAATTGATTATGTAAGGGGACATAATTTAACTTAATGCATACATGAGAAATAGACAAACAGTCAACTTAGAGATGTATTCTAGTACATGTATTGTCAAACAGGTTACAGAATAATAGTTAACTGCAATCTAAAGACTCTTGTTGTATTGCCCTCATAATCTGAAAATGTTTAAAGTAATGTAAGGCATGCTGTAAAATGTGGAATGGACTTTAATATCAGTTTTCATGATTTGGTGATTAAACTGTTTCTTTTACTCAGATTAACCATAAACAGAGTTGGCAATCCAATAATTCCTCCTAAATCACCATGTTTGACTTCTGTGTTGATTTGAAACATCATATGTTTGGGTTTTGTTCACTTCTTAAGTAAAAATGGTAAGATGAAAAAAAGTGAAAATCTGCCAGATGGGGTAGGGATGTAATGTTTCATTTTTTTTTTATAAGAAATGAGTGCAGACTAGTATTCTTTATTGTAATATGTTCCAAAGTAAGAAGTCTATGCATCATTTTTACACTAAATCAATGAAGGAACTTTTTTTACCTATGCAATTTGTAAGTTTATCAATAAAAAGTTGATTAAGGGCAACTATGATAAAACAAGCCTTAAATTCCACCCCTGAGAGTAAAAATTGCTGATTCAGCAAATTTTGCCTGATCTGTAGGTAATAATGTAAAAATTTTCATAGAAAGTAGAACTTCATTAATTTTATGTAACTTGCAATACATTTTTAATTATAAATGCTCGCTTTAACTTTTCGCAGTGTCTGACACATGTGCAACCACTGAAATTTGAGACGCGACATTCTACGGTTGCATGTTCATCCTATTATTTTCACCGAAATAAATAAATTGCATAATTTCTTATTTTTTTCAACATAAGTACAGCTATACTAGCTTTCTTAAGGTTTAATTAGTAGTTCTGATGTTACATGACACCAGTAGGAGCTTTTGGGGAACCAGTAAGTGGTTAAGGAGTCCTTACTTATTCATTTAGCTCTCATATTGGTATGAAATAGAGATAGAAATAGGGGTTTCTGTACATTGAATAGACATTATTTTTGACAAAGAATGTATTTATGATTCTATATCAGCAAGATTAAATGGTTTATCTATTTTCCATGCAAATACCATTAGTTGTTAAGATTTTCTGACAGTGAAAAGCACAATAAATGCAAATTGATTATGTAAGGGGACATAATTTAACTTAATGCATACATGAGAAATAGACAAACAGTCAACTTAGAGATGTATTCTAGTACATGTATTGTCAAACAGGTTACAGAATAATAGTTAACTGCAATCTAAAGACTCTTGTTGTATTGCCCTCATAATCTGAAAATGTTTAAAGTAATGTAAGGCATGCTGTAAAATGTGGAATGGACTTTAATATCAGTTTTCATGATTTGGTGATTAAACTGTTTCTTTTACTCAGATTAACCATAAACAGAGTTGGCAATCCAATAATTCCTCCTAAATCACCATGTTTGACTTCTGTGTTGATTTGAAACATCATATGTTTGGGTTTTGTTCACTTCTTAAGTAAAAATGGTAAGATGAAAAAAAGTGAAAATCTGCCAGATGGGGTAGGGATGTAATGTTTCATTTTTTTTTTATAAGAAATGAGTGCAGACTAGTATTCTTTATTGTAATATGTTCCAAAGTAAGAAGTCTATGCATCATAGGTGTCATGACTGGTTTCAAGTTTGTTATGTCTTGGTTAAGGTGGCACGGTAGTATTTGCATTCCAGAATTTAGGTTGCTCTTTTGTGTACCCTACTTAGGTAAATGTATCTAAACAGTGTGATTGGACAAAAAATACAGTATCAACTGAACATACTTTCCCAAACTGAGGGATGAATCAGGTGTAGAAAAATATGAAATAATTTTACATACAGATGAAAATGAATTTTTGAGAATTTTTGAGAATTTTGTATTCACTGCACCATAAAAGACCTAAAATTACTAGTGGCCTTAGGTTTCTAAAAATAGCAAAAAAAGTAAACGGTCATGATACATATTCAAATTCATTTCTGAATAGTAAAATGAAAGTACTTCAGTTAAGTGTGAATGTAGATTTTTTTGCAGTGTTAGAAAGTGGTGAAAATTCTAAAAAGGCTATCATTATCCCTATGGGCCAGGAAATACTACCGTGCCACCTTAAGGGGGATATATATTTTTACACTAAATCAATGAAGGAACTTTTTTTACCTATGCAATTTGTAAGTTTATCAATAAAAAGTTGATTAAGGGCAACTATGATAAAACAAGCCTTAAATTCCACCCCTGAGAGTAAAAATTGCTGATTCAGCAAATTTTGCCTGATCTGTAGGTAATAATGTAAAAATTTTCATAGAAAGTAGAACTTCATTAATTTTATGTAACTTGCAATACATTTTTAATTATAAATGCTCGCTTTAACTTTTCGCAGTGTCTGACACATGTGCAACCACTGAAATTTGAGACGCGACATTCTACGGTTGCATGTTCATCCTATTATTTTCACCGAAATAAATAAATTGCATAATTTCTTATTTTTTTCAACATAAGTACAGCTATACTAGCTTTCTTAAGGTTTAATTAGTAGTTCTGATGTTACATGACACCAGTAGGAGCTTTTGGGGAACCAGTAAGTGGTTAAGGAGTCCTTACTTATTCATTTAGCTCTCATATTGGTATGAAATAGAGATAGAAATAGGGGTTTCTGTACATTGAATAGACATTATTTTTGACAAAGAATGTATTTATGATTCTATATCAGCAAGATTAAATGGTTTATCTATTTTCCATGCAAATACCATTAGTTGTTAAGATTTTCTGACAGTGAAAAGCACAATAAATGCAAATTGATTATGTAAGGGGACATAATTTAACTTAATGCATACATGAGAAATAGACAAACAGTCAACTTAGAGATGTATTCTAGTACATGTATTGTCAAACAGGTTACAGAATAATAGTTAACTGCAATCTAAAGACTCTTGTTGTATTGCCCTCATAATCTGAAAATGTTTAAAGTAATGTAAGGCATGCTGTAAAATGTGGAATGGACTTTAATATCAGTTTTCATGATTTGGTGATTAAACTGTTTCTTTTACTCAGATTAACCATAAACAGAGTTGGCAATCCAATAATTCCTCCTAAATCACCATGTTTGACTTCTGTGTTGATTTGAAACATCATATGTTTGGGTTTTGTTCACTTCTTAAGTAAAAATGGTAAGATGAAAAAAAGTGAAAATCTGCCAGATGGGGTAGGGATGTAATGTTTCATTTTTTTTTTATAAGAAATGAGTGCAGACTAGTATTCTTTATTGTAATATGTTCCAAAGTAAGAAGTCTATGCATCATAGGTGTCATGACTGGTTTCAAGTTTGTTATGTCTTGGTTAAGGGGGATATATATTTTTACACTAAATCAATGAAGGAACTTTTTTTACCTATGCAATTTGTAAGTTTATCAATAAAAAGTTGATTAAGGGCAACTATGATAAAACAAGCCTTAAATTCCACCCCTGAGAGTAAAAATTGCTGATTCAGCAAATTTTGCCTGATCTGTAGGTAATAATGTAAAAATTTTCATAGAAAGTAGAACTTCATTAATTTTATGTAACTTGCAATACATTTTTAATTATAAATGCTCGCTTTAACTTTTCGCAGTGTCTGACACATGTGCAACCACTGAAATTTGAGACGCGACATTCTACGGTTGCATGTTCATCCTATTATTTTCACCGAAATAAATAAATTGCATAATTTCTTATTTTTTTCAACATAAGTACAGCTATACTAGCTTTCTTAAGGTTTAATTAGTAGTTCTGATGTTACATGACACCAGTAGGAGCTTTTGGGGAACCAGTAAGTGGTTAAGGAGTCCTTACTTATTCATTTAGCTCTCATATTGGTATGAAATAGAGATAGAAATAGGGGTTTCTGTACATTGAATAGACATTATTTTTGACAAAGAATGTATTTATGATTCTATATCAGCAAGATTAAATGGTTTATCTATTTTCCATGCAAATACCATTAGTTGTTAAGATTTTCTGACAGTGAAAAGCACAATAAATGCAAATTGATTATGTAAGGGGACATAATTTAACTTAATGCATACATGAGAAATAGACAAACAGTCAACTTAGAGATGTATTCTAGTACATGTATTGTCAAACAGGTTACAGAATAATAGTTAACTGCAATCTAAAGACTCTTGTTGTATTGCCCTCATAATCTGAAAATGTTTAAAGTAATGTAAGGCATGCTGTAAAATGTGGAATGGACTTTAATATCAGTTTTCATGATTTGGTGATTAAACTGTTTCTTTTACTCAGATTAACCATAAACAGAGTTGGCAATCCAATAATTCCTCCTAAATCACCATGTTTGACTTCTGTGTTGATTTGAAACATCATATGTTTGGGTTTTGTTCACTTCTTAAGTAAAAATGGTAAGATGAAAAAAAGTGAAAATCTGCCAGATGGGGTAGGGATGTAATGTTTCATTTTTTTTTTATAAGAAATGAGTGCAGACTAGTATTCTTTATTGTAATATGTTCCAAAGTAAGAAGTCTATGCATCATAGGTGTCATGACTGGTTTCAAGTTTGTTATGTCTTGGTTAAGGTGGCACGGTAGTATTTGCATTCCAGAATTTAGGTTGCTCTTTTGTGTACCCTACTTAGGTAAATGTATCTAAACAGTGTGATTGGACAAAAAATACAGTATCAACTGAACATACTTTCCCAAACTGAGGGATGAATCAGGTGTAGAAAAATATGAAATAATTTTACATACAGATGAAAATGAATTTTTGAGAATTTTTGAGAATTTTGTATTCACTGCACCATAAAAGACCTAAAATTACTAGTGGCCTTAGGTTTCTAAAAATAGCAAAAAAAGTAAACGGTCATGATACATATTCAAATTCATTTCTGAATAGTAAAATGAAAGTACTTCAGTTAAGTGTGAATGTAGATTTTTTTGCAGTGTTAGAAAGTGGTGAAAATTCTAAAAAGGCTATCATTATCCCTATGGGCCAGGAAATACTACCGTGCCACCTTAAGGGGGATATATATTTTTACACTAAATCAATGAAGGAACTTTTTTTACCTATGCAATTTGTAAGTTTATCAATAAAAAGTTGATTAAGGGCAACTATGATAAAACAAGCCTTAAATTCCACCCCTGAGAGTAAAAATTGCTGATTCAGCAAATTTTGCCTGATCTGTAGGTAATAATGTAAAAATTTTCATAGAAAGTAGAACTTCATTAATTTTATGTAACTTGCAATACATTTTTAATTATAAATGCTCGCTTTAACTTTTCGCAGTGTCTGACACATGTGCAACCACTGAAATTTGAGACGCGACATTCTACGGTTGCATGTTCATCCTATTATTTTCACCGAAATAAATAAATTGCATAATTTCTTATTTTTTTCAACATAAGTACAGCTATACTAGCTTTCTTAAGGTTTAATTAGTAGTTCTGATGTTACATGACACCAGTAGGAGCTTTTGGGGAACCAGTAAGTGGTTAAGGAGTCCTTACTTATTCATTTAGCTCTCATATTGGTATGAAATAGAGATAGAAATAGGGGTTTCTGTACATTGAATAGACATTATTTTTGACAAAGAATGTATTTATGATTCTATATCAGCAAGATTAAATGGTTTATCTATTTTCCATGCAAATACCATTAGTTGTTAAGATTTTCTGACAGTGAAAAGCACAATAAATGCAAATTGATTATGTAAGGGGACATAATTTAACTTAATGCATACATGAGAAATAGACAAACAGTCAACTTAGAGATGTATTCTAGTACATGTATTGTCAAACAGGTTACAGAATAATAGTTAACTGCAATCTAAAGACTCTTGTTGTATTGCCCTCATAATCTGAAAATGTTTAAAGTAATGTAAGGCATGCTGTAAAATGTGGAATGGACTTTAATATCAGTTTTCATGATTTGGTGATTAAACTGTTTCTTTTACTCAGATTAACCATAAACAGAGTTGGCAATCCAATAATTCCTCCTAAATCACCATGTTTGACTTCTGTGTTGATTTGAAACATCATATGTTTGGGTTTTGTTCACTTCTTAAGTAAAAATGGTAAGATGAAAAAAAGTGAAAATCTGCCAGATGGGGTAGGGATGTAATGTTTCATTTTTTTTTTATAAGAAATGAGTGCAGACTAGTATTCTTTATTGTAATATGTTCCAAAGTAAGAAGTCTATGCATCATAGGTGTCATGACTGGTTTCAAGTTTGTTATGTCTTGGTTAAGGGGGATATATATTTTTACACTAAATCAATGAAGGAACTTTTTTTACCTATGCAATTTGTAAGTTTATCAATAAAAAGTTGATTAAGGGCAACTATGATAAAACAAGCCTTAAATTCCACCCCTGAGAGTAAAAATTGCTGATTCAGCAAATTTTGCCTGATCTGTAGGTAATAATGTAAAAATTTTCATAGAAAGTAGAACTTCATTAATTTTATGTAACTTGCAATACATTTTTAATTATAAATGCTCGCTTTAACTTTTCGCAGTGTCTGACACATGTGCAACCACTGAAATTTGAGACGCGACATTCTACGGTTGCATGTTCATCCTATTATTTTCACCGAAATAAATAAATTGCATAATTTCTTATTTTTTTCAACATAAGTACAGCTATACTAGCTTTCTTAAGGTTTAATTAGTAGTTCTGATGTTACATGACACCAGTAGGAGCTTTTGGGGAACCAGTAAGTGGTTAAGGAGTCCTTACTTATTCATTTAGCTCTCATATTGGTATGAAATAGAGATAGAAATAGGGGTTTCTGTACATTGAATAGACATTATTTTTGACAAAGAATGTATTTATGATTCTATATCAGCAAGATTAAATGGTTTATCTATTTTCCATGCAAATACCATTAGTTGTTAAGATTTTCTGACAGTGAAAAGCACAATAAATGCAAATTGATTATGTAAGGGGACATAATTTAACTTAATGCATACATGAGAAATAGACAAACAGTCAACTTAGAGATGTATTCTAGTACATGTATTGTCAAACAGGTTACAGAATAATAGTTAACTGCAATCTAAAGACTCTTGTTGTATTGCCCTCATAATCTGAAAATGTTTAAAGTAATGTAAGGCATGCTGTAAAATGTGGAATGGACTTTAATATCAGTTTTCATGATTTGGTGATTAAACTGTTTCTTTTACTCAGATTAACCATAAACAGAGTTGGCAATCCAATAATTCCTCCTAAATCACCATGTTTGACTTCTGTGTTGATTTGAAACATCATATGTTTGGGTTTTGTTCACTTCTTAAGTAAAAATGGTAAGATGAAAAAAAGTGAAAATCTGCCAGATGGGGTAGGGATGTAATGTTTCATTTTTTTTTTATAAGAAATGAGTGCAGACTAGTATTCTTTATTGTAATATGTTCCAAAGTAAGAAGTCTATGCATCATAGGTGTCATGACTGGTTTCAAGTTTGTTATGTCTTGGTTAAGGGGGATATATATTTTTACACTAAATCAATGAAGGAACTTTTTTTACCTATGCAATTTGTAAGTTTATCAATAAAAAGTTGATTAAGGGCAACTATGATAAAACAAGCCTTAAATTCCACCCCTGAGAGTAAAAATTGCTGATTCAGCAAATTTTGCCTGATCTGTAGGTAATAATGTAAAAATTTTCATAGAAAGTAGAACTTCATTAATTTTATGTAACTTGCAATACATTTTTAATTATAAATGCTCGCTTTAACTTTTCGCAGTGTCTGACACATGTGCAACCACTGAAATTTGAGACGCGACATTCTACGGTTGCATGTTCATCCTATTATTTTCACCGAAATAAATAAATTGCATAATTTCTTATTTTTTTCAACATAAGTACAGCTATACTAGCTTTCTTAAGGTTTAATTAGTAGTTCTGATGTTACATGACACCAGTAGGAGCTTTTGGGGAACCAGTAAGTGGTTAAGGAGTCCTTACTTATTCATTTAGCTCTCATATTGGTATGAAATAGAGATAGAAATAGGGGTTTCTGTACATTGAATAGACATTATTTTTGACAAAGAATGTATTTATGATTCTATATCAGCAAGATTAAATGGTTTATCTATTTTCCATGCAAATACCATTAGTTGTTAAGATTTTCTGACAGTGAAAAGCACAATAAATGCAAATTGATTATGTAAGGGGACATAATTTAACTTAATGCATACATGAGAAATAGACAAACAGTCAACTTAGAGATGTATTCTAGTACATGTATTGTCAAACAGGTTACAGAATAATAGTTAACTGCAATCTAAAGACTCTTGTTGTATTGCCCTCATAATCTGAAAATGTTTAAAGTAATGTAAGGCATGCTGTAAAATGTGGAATGGACTTTAATATCAGTTTTCATGATTTGGTGATTAAACTGTTTCTTTTACTCAGATTAACCATAAACAGAGTTGGCAATCCAATAATTCCTCCTAAATCACCATGTTTGACTTCTGTGTTGATTTGAAACATCATATGTTTGGGTTTTGTTCACTTCTTAAGTAAAAATGGTAAGATGAAAAAAAGTGAAAATCTGCCAGATGGGGTAGGGATGTAATGTTTCATTTTTTTTTTATAAGAAATGAGTGCAGACTAGTATTCTTTATTGTAATATGTTCCAAAGTAAGAAGTCTATGCATCATAGGTGTCATGACTGGTTTCAAGTTTGTTATGTCTTGGTTAAGGTGGCACGGTAGTATTTGCATTCCAGAATTTAGGTTGCTCTTTTGTGTACCCTACTTAGGTAAATGTATCTAAACAGTGTGATTGGACAAAAAATACAGTATCAACTGAACATACTTTCCCAAACTGAGGGATGAATCAGGTGTAGAAAAATATGAAATAATTTTACATACAGATGAAAATGAATTTTTGAGAATTTTTGAGAATTTTGTATTCACTGCACCATAAAAGACCTAAAATTACTAGTGGCCTTAGGTTTCTAAAAATAGCAAAAAAAGTAAACGGTCATGATACATATTCAAATTCATTTCTGAATAGTAAAATGAAAGTACTTCAGTTAAGTGTGAATGTAGATTTTTTTGCAGTGTTAGAAAGTGGTGAAAATTCTAAAAAGGCTATCATTATCCCTATGGGCCAGGAAATACTACCGTGCCACCTTAAGGGGGATATATATTTTTACACTAAATCAATGAAGGAACTTTTTTTACCTATGCAATTTGTAAGTTTATCAATAAAAAGTTGATTAAGGGCAACTATGATAAAACAAGCCTTAAATTCCACCCCTGAGAGTAAAAATTGCTGATTCAGCAAATTTTGCCTGATCTGTAGGTAATAATGTAAAAATTTTCATAGAAAGTAGAACTTCATTAATTTTATGTAACTTGCAATACATTTTTAATTATAAATGCTCGCTTTAACTTTTCGCAGTGTCTGACACATGTGCAACCACTGAAATTTGAGACGCGACATTCTACGGTTGCATGTTCATCCTATTATTTTCACCGAAATAAATAAATTGCATAATTTCTTATTTTTTTCAACATAAGTACAGCTATACTAGCTTTCTTAAGGTTTAATTAGTAGTTCTGATGTTACATGACACCAGTAGGAGCTTTTGGGGAACCAGTAAGTGGTTAAGGAGTCCTTACTTATTCATTTAGCTCTCATATTGGTATGAAATAGAGATAGAAATAGGGGTTTCTGTACATTGAATAGACATTATTTTTGACAAAGAATGTATTTATGATTCTATATCAGCAAGATTAAATGGTTTATCTATTTTCCATGCAAATACCATTAGTTGTTAAGATTTTCTGACAGTGAAAAGCACAATAAATGCAAATTGATTATGTAAGGGGACATAATTTAACTTAATGCATACATGAGAAATAGACAAACAGTCAACTTAGAGATGTATTCTAGTACATGTATTGTCAAACAGGTTACAGAATAATAGTTAACTGCAATCTAAAGACTCTTGTTGTATTGCCCTCATAATCTGAAAATGTTTAAAGTAATGTAAGGCATGCTGTAAAATGTGGAATGGACTTTAATATCAGTTTTCATGATTTGGTGATTAAACTGTTTCTTTTACTCAGATTAACCATAAACAGAGTTGGCAATCCAATAATTCCTC
Organism: Mytilus galloprovincialis; assembly: GCF_965363235.1. Lineage (NCBI taxonomy): Eukaryota > Metazoa > Mollusca > Bivalvia > Mytilida > Mytilidae > Mytilus > Mytilus galloprovincialis. The sequence continues at coordinate 9,543,779 of NC_134844.1, forward strand.
CTAAATCACCATGTTTGACTTCTGTGTTGATTTGAAACATCATATGTTTGGGTTTTGTTCACTTCTTAAGTAAAAATGGTAAGATGAAAAAAAGTGAAAATCTGCCAGATGGGGTAGGGATGTAATGTTTCATTTTTTTTTTATAAGAAATGAGTGCAGACTAGTATTCTTTATTGTAATATGTTCCAAAGTAAGAAGTCTATGCATCATAGGTGTCATGACTGGTTTCAAGTTTGTTATGTCTTGGTTAAGGGGGATATATATTTTTACACTAAATCAATGAAGGAACTTTTTTTACCTATGCAATTTGTAAGTTTATCAATAAAAAGTTGATTAAGGGCAACTATGATAAAACAAGCCTTAAATTCCACCCCTGAGAGTAAAAATTGCTGATTCAGCAAATTTTGCCTGATCTGTAGGTAATAATGTAAAAATTTTCATAGAAAGTAGAACTTCATTAATTTTATGTAACTTGCAATACATTTTTAATTATAAATGCTCGCTTTAACTTTTCGCAGTGTCTGACACATGTGCAACCACTGAAATTTGAGACGCGACATTCTACGGTTGCATGTTCATCCTATTATTTTCACCGAAATAAATAAATTGCATAATTTCTTATTTTTTTCAACATAAGTACAGCTATACTAGCTTTCTTAAGGTTTAATTAGTAGTTCTGATGTTACATGACACCAGTAGGAGCTTTTGGGGAACCAGTAAGTGGTTAAGGAGTCCTTACTTATTCATTTAGCTCTCATATTGGTATGAAATAGAGATAGAAATAGGGGTTTCTGTACATTGAATAGACATTATTTTTGACAAAGAATGTATTTATGATTCTATATCAGCAAGATTAAATGGTTTATCTATTTTCCATGCAAATACCATTAGTTGTTAAGATTTTCTGACAGTGAAAAGCACAATAAATGCAAATTGATTATGTAAGGGGACATAATTTAACTTAATGCATACATGAGAAATAGACAAACAGTCAACTTAGAGATGTATTCTAGTACATGTATTGTCAAACAGGTTACAGAATAATAGTTAACTGCAATCTAAAGACTCTTGTTGTATTGCCCTCATAATCTGAAAATGTTTAAAGTAATGTAAGGCATGCTGTAAAATGTGGAATGGACTTTAATATCAGTTTTCATGATTTGGTGATTAAACTGTTTCTTTTACTCAGATTAACCATAAACAGAGTTGGCAATCCAATAATTCCTCCTAAATCACCATGTTTGACTTCTGTGTTGATTTGAAACATCATATGTTTGGGTTTTGTTCACTTCTTAAGTAAAAATGGTAAGATGAAAAAAAGTGAAAATCTGCCAGATGGGGTAGGGATGTAATGTTTCATTTTTTTTTTATAAGAAATGAGTGCAGACTAGTATTCTTTATTGTAATATGTTCCAAAGTAAGAAGTCTATGCATCATAGGTGTCATGACTGGTTTCAAGTTTGTTATGTCTTGGTTAAGGTGGCACGGTAGTATTTGCATTCCAGAATTTAGGTTGCTCTTTTGTGTACCCTACTTAGGTAAATGTATCTAAACAGTGTGATTGGACAAAAAATACAGTATCAACTGAACATACTTTCCCAAACTGAGGGATGAATCAGGTGTAGAAAAATATGAAATAATTTTACATACAGATGAAAATGAATTTTTGAGAATTTTTGAGAATTTTGTATTCACTGCACCATAAAAGACCTAAAATTACTAGTGGCCTTAGGTTTCTAAAAATAGCAAAAAAAGTAAACGGTCATGATACATATTCAAATTCATTTCTGAATAGTAAAATGAAAGTACTTCAGTTAAGTGTGAATGTAGATTTTTTTGCAGTGTTAGAAAGTGGTGAAAATTCTAAAAAGGCTATCATTATCCCTATGGGCCAGGAAATACTACCGTGCCACCTTAAGGGGGATATATATTTTTACACTAAATCAATGAAGGAACTTTTTTTACCTATGCAATTTGTAAGTTTATCAATAAAAAGTTGATTAAGGGCAACTATGATAAAACAAGCCTTAAATTCCACCCCTGAGAGTAAAAATTGCTGATTCAGCAAATTTTGCCTGATCTGTAGGTAATAATGTAAAAATTTTCATAGAAAGTAGAACTTCATTAATTTTATGTAACTTGCAATACATTTTTAATTATAAATGCTCGCTTTAACTTTTCGCAGTGTCTGACACATGTGCAACCACTGAAATTTGAGACGCGACATTCTACGGTTGCATGTTCATCCTATTATTTTCACCGAAATAAATAAATTGCATAATTTCTTATTTTTTTCAACATAAGTACAGCTATACTAGCTTTCTTAAGGTTTAATTAGTAGTTCTGATGTTACATGACACCAGTAGGAGCTTTTGGGGAACCAGTAAGTGGTTAAGGAGTCCTTACTTATTCATTTAGCTCTCATATTGGTATGAAATAGAGATAGAAATAGGGGTTTCTGTACATTGAATAGACATTATTTTTGACAAAGAATGTATTTATGATTCTATATCAGCAAGATTAAATGGTTTATCTATTTTCCATGCAAATACCATTAGTTGTTAAGATTTTCTGACAGTGAAAAGCACAATAAATGCAAATTGATTATGTAAGGGGACATAATTTAACTTAATGCATACATGAGAAATAGACAAACAGTCAACTTAGAGATGTATTCTAGTACATGTATTGTCAAACAGGTTACAGAATAATAGTTAACTGCAATCTAAAGACTCTTGTTGTATTGCCCTCATAATCTGAAAATGTTTAAAGTAATGTAAGGCATGCTGTAAAATGTGGAATGGACTTTAATATCAGTTTTCATGATTTGGTGATTAAACTGTTTCTTTTACTCAGATTAACCATAAACAGAGTTGGCAATCCAATAATTCCTCCTAAATCACCATGTTTGACTTCTGTGTTGATTTGAAACATCATATGTTTGGGTTTTGTTCACTTCTTAAGTAAAAATGGTAAGATGAAAAAAAGTGAAAATCTGCCAGATGGGGTAGGGATGTAATGTTTCATTTTTTTTTTATAAGAAATGAGTGCAGACTAGTATTCTTTATTGTAATATGTTCCAAAGTAAGAAGTCTATGCATCATAGGTGTCATGACTGGTTTCAAGTTTGTTATGTCTTGGTTAAGGGGGATATATATTTTTACACTAAATCAATGAAGGAACTTTTTTTACCTATGCAATTTGTAAGTTTATCAATAAAAAGTTGATTAAGGGCAACTATGATAAAACAAGCCTTAAATTCCACCCCTGAGAGTAAAAATTGCTGATTCAGCAAATTTTGCCTGATCTGTAGGTAATAATGTAAAAATTTTCATAGAAAGTAGAACTTCATTAATTTTATGTAACTTGCAATACATTTTTAATTATAAATGCTCGCTTTAACTTTTCGCAGTGTCTGACACATGTGCAACCACTGAAATTTGAGACGCGACATTCTACGGTTGCATGTTCATCCTATTATTTTCACCGAAATAAATAAATTGCATAATTTCTTATTTTTTTCAACATAAGTACAGCTATACTAGCTTTCTTAAGGTTTAATTAGTAGTTCTGATGTTACATGACACCAGTAGGAGCTTTTGGGGAACCAGTAAGTGGTTAAGGAGTCCTTACTTATTCATTTAGCTCTCATATTGGTATGAAATAGAGATAGAAATAGGGGTTTCTGTACATTGAATAGACATTATTTTTGACAAAGAATGTATTTATGATTCTATATCAGCAAGATTAAATGGTTTATCTATTTTCCATGCAAATACCATTAGTTGTTAAGATTTTCTGACAGTGAAAAGCACAATAAATGCAAATTGATTATGTAAGGGGACATAATTTAACTTAATGCATACATGAGAAATAGACAAACAGTCAACTTAGAGATGTATTCTAGTACATGTATTGTCAAACAGGTTACAGAATAATAGTTAACTGCAATCTAAAGACTCTTGTTGTATTGCCCTCATAATCTGAAAATGTTTAAAGTAATGTAAGGCATGCTGTAAAATGTGGAATGGACTTTAATATCAGTTTTCATGATTTGGTGATTAAACTGTTTCTTTTACTCAGATTAACCATAAACAGAGTTGGCAATCCAATAATTCCTCCTAAATCACCATGTTTGACTTCTGTGTTGATTTGAAACATCATATGTTTGGGTTTTGTTCACTTCTTAAGTAAAAATGGTAAGATGAAAAAAAGTGAAAATCTGCCAGATGGGGTAGGGATGTAATGTTTCATTTTTTTTTTATAAGAAATGAGTGCAGACTAGTATTCTTTATTGTAATATGTTCCAAAGTAAGAAGTCTATGCATCATAGGTGTCATGACTGGTTTCAAGTTTGTTATGTCTTGGTTAAGGGGGATATATATTTTTACACTAAATCAATGAAGGAACTTTTTTTACCTATGCAATTTGTAAGTTTATCAATAAAAAGTTGATTAAGGGCAACTATGATAAAACAAGCCTTAAATTCCACCCCTGAGAGTAAAAATTGCTGATTCAGCAAATTTTGCCTGATCTGTAGGTAATAATGTAAAAATTTTCATAGAAAGTAGAACTTCATTAATTTTATGTAACTTGCAATACATTTTTAATTATAAATGCTCGCTTTAACTTTTCGCAGTGTCTGACACATGTGCAACCACTGAAATTTGAGACGCGACATTCTACGGTTGCATGTTCATCCTATTATTTTCACCGAAATAAATAAATTGCATAATTTCTTATTTTTTTCAACATAAGTACAGCTATACTAGCTTTCTTAAGGTTTAATTAGTAGTTCTGATGTTACATGACACCAGTAGGAGCTTTTGGGGAACCAGTAAGTGGTTAAGGAGTCCTTACTTATTCATTTAGCTCTCATATTGGTATGAAATAGAGATAGAAATAGGGGTTTCTGTACATTGAATAGACATTATTTTTGACAAAGAATGTATTTATGATTCTATATCAGCAAGATTAAATGGTTTATCTATTTTCCATGCAAATACCATTAGTTGTTAAGATTTTCTGACAGTGAAAAGCACAATAAATGCAAATTGATTATGTAAGGGGACATAATTTAACTTAATGCATACATGAGAAATAGACAAACAGTCAACTTAGAGATGTATTCTAGTACATGTATTGTCAAACAGGTTACAGAATAATAGTTAACTGCAATCTAAAGACTCTTGTTGTATTGCCCTCATAATCTGAAAATGTTTAAAGTAATGTAAGGCATGCTGTAAAATGTGGAATGGACTTTAATATCAGTTTTCATGATTTGGTGATTAAACTGTTTCTTTTACTCAGATTAACCATAAACAGAGTTGGCAATCCAATAATTCCTCCTAAATCACCATGTTTGACTTCTGTGTTGATTTGAAACATCATATGTTTGGGTTTTGTTCACTTCTTAAGTAAAAATGGTAAGATGAAAAAAAGTGAAAATCTGCCAGATGGGGTAGGGATGTAATGTTTCATTTTTTTTTTATAAGAAATGAGTGCAGACTAGTATTCTTTATTGTAATATGTTCCAAAGTAAGAAGTCTATGCATCATAGGTGTCATGACTGGTTTCAAGTTTGTTATGTCTTGGTTAAGGTGGCACGGTAGTATTTGCATTCCAGAATTTAGGTTGCTCTTTTGTGTACCCTACTTAGGTAAATGTATCTAAACAGTGTGATTGGACAAAAAATACAGTATCAACTGAACATACTTTCCCAAACTGAGGGATGAATCAGGTGTAGAAAAATATGAAATAATTTTACATACAGATGAAAATGAATTTTTGAGAATTTTTGAGAATTTTGTATTCACTGCACCATAAAAGACCTAAAATTACTAGTGGCCTTAGGTTTCTAAAAATAGCAAAAAAAGTAAACGGTCATGATACATATTCAAATTCATTTCTGAATAGTAAAATGAAAGTACTTCAGTTAAGTGTGAATGTAGATTTTTTTGCAGTGTTAGAAAGTGGTGAAAATTCTAAAAAGGCTATCATTATCCCTATGGGCCAGGAAATACTACCGTGCCACCTTAAGGGGGATATATATTTTTACACTAAATCAATGAAGGAACTTTTTTTACCTATGCAATTTGTAAGTTTATCAATAAAAAGTTGATTAAGGGCAACTATGATAAAACAAGCCTTAAATTCCACCCCTGAGAGTAAAAATTGCTGATTCAGCAAATTTTGCCTGATCTGTAGGTAATAATGTAAAAATTTTCATAGAAAGTAGAACTTCATTAATTTTATGTAACTTGCAATACATTTTTAATTATAAATGCTCGCTTTAACTTTTCGCAGTGTCTGACACATGTGCAACCACTGAAATTTGAGACGCGACATTCTACGGTTGCATGTTCATCCTATTATTTTCACCGAAATAAATAAATTGCATAATTTCTTATTTTTTTCAACATAAGTACAGCTATACTAGCTTTCTTAAGGTTTAATTAGTAGTTCTGATGTTACATGACACCAGTAGGAGCTTTTGGGGAACCAGTAAGTGGTTAAGGAGTCCTTACTTATTCATTTAGCTCTCATATTGGTATGAAATAGAGATAGAAATAGGGGTTTCTGTACATTGAATAGACATTATTTTTGACAAAGAATGTATTTATGATTCTATATCAGCAAGATTAAATGGTTTATCTATTTTCCATGCAAATACCATTAGTTGTTAAGATTTTCTGACAGTGAAAAGCACAATAAATGCAAATTGATTATGTAAGGGGACATAATTTAACTTAATGCATACATGAGAAATAGACAAACAGTCAACTTAGAGATGTATTCTAGTACATGTATTGTCAAACAGGTTACAGAATAATAGTTAACTGCAATCTAAAGACTCTTGTTGTATTGCCCTCATAATCTGAAAATGTTTAAAGTAATGTAAGGCATGCTGTAAAATGTGGAATGGACTTTAATATCAGTTTTCATGATTTGGTGATTAAACTGTTTCTTTTACTCAGATTAACCATAAACAGAGTTGGCAATCCAATAATTCCTCCTAAATCACCATGTTTGACTTCTGTGTTGATTTGAAACATCATATGTTTGGGTTTTGTTCACTTCTTAAGTAAAAATGGTAAGATGAAAAAAAGTGAAAATCTGCCAGATGGGGTAGGGATGTAATGTTTCATTTTTTTTTTATAAGAAATGAGTGCAGACTAGTATTCTTTATTGTAATATGTTCCAAAGTAAGAAGTCTATGCATCATAGGTGTCATGACTGGTTTCAAGTTTGTTATGTCTTGGTTAAGGTGGCACGGTAGTATTTGCATTCCAGAATTTAGGTTGCTCTTTTGTGTACCCTACTTAGGTAAATGTATCTAAACAGTGTGATTGGACAAAAAATACAGTATCAACTGAACATACTTTCCCAAACTGAGGGATGAATCAGGTGTAGAAAAATATGAAATAATTTTACATACAGATGAAAATGAATTTTTGAGAATTTTTGAGAATTTTGTATTCACTGCACCATAAAAGACCTAAAATTACTAGTGGCCTTAGGTTTCTAAAAATAGCAAAAAAAGTAAACGGTCATGATACATATTCAAATTCATTTCTGAATAGTAAAATGAAAGTACTTCAGTTAAGTGTGAATGTAGATTTTTTTGCAGTGTTAGAAAGTGGTGAAAATTCTAAAAAGGCTATCATTATCCCTATGGGCCAGGAAATACTACCGTGCCACCTTAAGGGGGATATATATTTTTACACTAAATCAATGAAGGAACTTTTTTTACCTATGCAATTTGTAAGTTTATCAATAAAAAGTTGATTAAGGGCAACTATGATAAAACAAGCCTTAAATTCCACCCCTGAGAGTAAAAATTGCTGATTCAGCAAATTTTGCCTGATCTGTAGGTAATAATGTAAAAATTTTCATAGAAAGTAGAACTTCATTAATTTTATGTAACTTGCAATACATTTTTAATTATAAATGCTCGCTTTAACTTTTCGCAGTGTCTGACACATGTGCAACCACTGAAATTTGAGACGCGACATTCTACGGTTGCATGTTCGTCCTATTATTTTCACCGAAATAAATAAATTGCATAATTTCTTATTTTTTTCAACATAAGTACAGCTATACTAGCTTTCTTAAGGTTTAATTAGTAGTTCTGATGTTACATGACACCAGTAGGAGCTTTTGGGGAACCAGTAAGTGGTTAAGGAGTCCTTACTTATTCATTTAGCTCTCATATTGGTATGAAATAGAGATAGAAATAGGGGTTTCTGTACATTGAATAGACATTATTTTTGACAAAGAATGTATTTATGATTCTATATCAGCAAGATTAAATGGTTTATCTATTTTCCATGCAAATACCATTAGTTGTTAAGATTTTCTGACAGTGAAAAGCACAATAAATGCAAATTGATTATGTAAGGGGACATAATTTAACTTAATGCATACATGAGAAATAGACAAACAGTCAACTTAGAGATGTATTCTAGTACATGTATTGTCAAACAGGTTACAGAATAATAGTTAACTGCAATCTAAAGACTCTTGTTGTATTGCCCTCATAATCTGAAAATGTTTAAAGTAATGTAAGGCATGCTGTAAAATGTGGAATGGACTTTAATATCAGTTTTCATGATTTGGTGATTAAACTGTTTCTTTTACTCAGATTAACCATAAACAGAGTTGGCAATCCAATAATTCCTCCTAAATCACCATGTTTGACTTCTGTGTTGATTTGAAACATCATATGTTTGGGTTTTGTTCACTTCTTAAGTAAAAATGGTAAGATGAAAAAAAGTGAAAATCTGCCAGATGGGGTAGGGATGTAATGTTTCATTTTTTTTTTATAAGAAATGAGTGCAGACTAGTATTCTTTATTGTAATATGTTCCAAAGTAAGAAGTCTATGCATCATAGGTGTCATGACTGGTTTCAAGTTTGTTATGTCTTGGTTAAGGTGGCACGGTAGTATTTGCATTCCAGAATTTAGGTTGCTCTTTTGTGTACCCTACTTAGGTAAATGTATCTAAACAGTGTGATTGGACAAAAAATACAGTATCAACTGAACATACTTTCCCAAACTGAGGGATGAATCAGGTGTAGAAAAATATGAAATAATTTTACATACAGATGAAAATGAATTTTTGAGAATTTTTGAGAATTTTGTATTCACTGCACCATAAAAGACCTAAAATTACTAGTGGCCTTAGGTTTCTAAAAATAGCAAAAAAAGTAAACGGTCATGATACATATTCAAATTCATTTCTGAATAGTAAAATGAAAGTACTTCAGTTAAGTGTGAATGTAGATTTTTTTGCAGTGTTAGAAAGTGGTGAAAATTCTAAAAAGGCTATCATTATCCCTATGGGCCAGGAAATACTACCGTGCCACCTTAAGGGGGATATATATTTTTACACTAAATCAATGAAGGAACTTTTTTTACCTATGCAATTTGTAAGTTTATCAATAAAAAGTTGATTAAGGGCAACTATGATAAAACAAGCCTTAAATTCCACCCCTGAGAGTAAAAATTGCTGATTCAGCAAATTTTGCCTGATCTGTAGGTAATAATGTAAAAATTTTCATAGAAAGTAGAACTTCATTAATTTTATGTAACTTGCAATACATTTTTAATTATAAATGCTCGCTTTAACTTTTCGCAGTGTCTGACACATGTGCAACCACTGAAATTTGAGACGCGACATTCTACGGTTGCATGTTCATCCTATTATTTTCACCGAAATAAATAAATTGCATAATTTCTTATTTTTTTCAACATAAGTACAGCTATACTAGCTTTCTTAAGGTTTAATTAGTAGTTCTGATGTTACATGACACCAGTAGGAGCTTTTGGGGAACCAGTAAGTGGTTAAGGAGTCCTTACTTATTCATTTAGCTCTCATATTGGTATGAAATAGAGATAGAAATAGGGGTTTCTGTACATTGAATAGACATTATTTTTGACAAAGAATGTATTTATGATTCTATATCAGCAAGATTAAATGGTTTATCTATTTTCCATGCAAATACCATTAGTTGTTAAGATTTTCTGACAGTGAAAAGCACAATAAATGCAAATTGATTATGTAAGGGGACATAATTTAACTTAATGCATACATGAGAAATAGACAAACAGTCAACTTAGAGATGTATTCTAGTACATGTATTGTCAAACAGGTTACAGAATAATAGTTAACTGCAATCTAAAGACTCTTGTTGTATTGCCCTCATAATCTGAAAATGTTTAAAGTAATGTAAGGCATGCTGTAAAATGTGGAATGGACTTTAATATCAGTTTTCATGATTTGGTGATTAAACTGTTTCTTTTACTCAGATTAACCATAAACAGAGTTGGCAATCCAATAATTCCTCCTAAATCACCATGTTTGACTTCTGTGTTGATTTGAAACATCATATGTTTGGGTTTTGTTCACTTCTTAAGTAAAAATGGTAAGATGAAAAAAAGTGAAAATCTGCCAGATGGGGTAGGGATGTAATGTTTCATTTTTTTTTTATAAGAAATGAGTGCAGACTAGTATTCTTTATTGTAATATGTTCCAAAGTAAGAAGTCTATGCATCATAGGTGTCATGACTGGTTTCAAGTTTGTTATGTCTTGGTTAAGGTGGCACGGTAGTATTTGCATTCCAGAATTTAGGTTGCTCTTTTGTGTACCCTACTTAGGTAAATGTATCTAAACAGTGTGATTGGACAAAAAATACAGTATCAACTGAACATACTTTCCCAAACTGAGGGATGAATCAGGTGTAGAAAAATATGAAATAATTTTACATACAGATGAAAATGAATTTTTGAGAATTTTTGAGAATTTTGTATTCACTGCACCATAAAAGACCTAAAATTACTAGTGGCCTTAGGTTTCTAAAAATAGCAAAAAAAGTAAACGGTCATGATACATATTCAAATTCATTTCTGAATAGTAAAATGAAAGTACTTCAGTTAAGTGTGAATGTAGATTTTTTTGCAGTGTTAGAAAGTGGTGAAAATTCTAAAAAGGCTATCATTATCCCTATGGGCCAGGAAATACTACCGTGCCACCTTAAATGGTCAGACAGTTGATACAAAGAACTTTGGTTTTTCAAACAGATGGTTCAAAAAGCTATTGTAAACAGATATACTGAAATGGGTTACACTACCGATTAACTGGAAGAAACCGGGGAACGAAACATACATTTTAAAAAGTCATCGCAACAAAAGTGTATCCGGATAACTTTTTTGTACTTGTCCAATGAAAGGTAAATATAATCATGCACATTTTTAGGACGATGTTAGACTAGTTTTATACTTTCATGAAAAAATATATAGTCACTTTATCCACGTCATGCATGTTAACCCCGAAAATCAGTCAAAAATTGACAAAAACGGAAGCAAGTCAGTTCGCCCCACTGGTAAAACGCCAAACGCCCCACTTTTTTTAACAACACGGCCTGTTTTTTTAAATTGCTCCACTCTTTTTAAGGGAGCTCAGTCTCATGCATCTACCATTTGAATTGTATGGGAGAAAATAGGGTGGTTGGGGGTTGGATGAAAGTGAAATATCAAGGACGAGTTTTGAGTAAAAATCTAAAAGCCAGGAACCCCCCCCCCCCCAAAAAAAAAAGAGTAACGACAATGCAGGATAACATTTTCATCATAGCCCCCCCCCTAAACCCTTGAAAATCCAAGTTGGAACTACCTTATCAACTCACCCCACTTTATATGCAACTTTGGATCAAATCCAGTTAAATATCCAGGTTTGAAATAATTTAGCAGGGGCCCATTTGCCCCTAAAATTTGGAGTGGGCTTCTAAAACTTCTGCTTTTCTTTCATAGAACTATATAAATTGTGTAAAAAATATAAGATGTGGGCTACAATGCCATAATTTGAACTTCAGCTTTTATCCGACAGCTCAGCTTACATGTCGGATAAAAGCTCTACAGAGCTTAATTATGTTGTATTGTTATATGTATAACTGACTTTAAATAAATCTTTTATGCTTTTATGCTCATACTTCAATCCCTAATTATACTCCTGCCAACAGTCATGACAGTGGCAACTCACCTTACTTGGGAAAAATCTAAATAAATACAAATCAATATACAGTGCTCTAGCTAGAAATCAAAAGGGGCAGGGTGCCAGTTGAGGGCAAGGCACTTTTTTATGATAGGAAAAGGCACTGCTCATTTCTTTTCTTTACGTTTCTGTGTGTATCACGAGTTCATATTCTTTTTTTTACTGTATACATGGTATATGTTGTATATAAAGATGCATAAGGTCCGAGACCGCAATTGTCGTCCCTTGATTTTCGTTATTCACGAATATATAGTCCCTAGTGTTGACAGTGGGTTACTGGCCATTAATTTTTATACCCCTTCCAAATTTATTTCTCCATGTTTAATGCCTCAAATGGCAAGAAAGGTGGTAAAAAACAGTGTAAAAAAATTTTGGTCCCTAATTTTTTTTAGAAAAGTAGAGTTTGGTCCAGCTGAAAAAGGTTAAAAATTAGCACCTCGGAAGCTGTCAAAAGATTTCAATACGCCCTATATGTAAAATTGTCCATATTTTGAGTTAGAGCCGATGAAGTTTTCTATAATTTTGATATAATTTGTCCCAAAAGTAGTACAGCACACTGTAAAAATTTCATTGAGAAAGCGCAGGTGGGATTTTAAAATTTTTATATATATGTTATAAAGGTCTGCCAACTTGCCCTACTTTAAAAAATGAAAACTTATCTACCCAGATTTAAAAAAAAATGTGACTGTCACCAGTAAAACTGCATTTGCAACCGTCAAATCCACAATTGACGGTGACAACTCTTCAACTACAGTACTGGTATTCCGATTCTAATTCATAACAAAAAGATATAATACGATGGAGTTTGAAAAAATGTATAAATTGACATACAAAAAAAATCTGTGAAACTTTATGAATGATTTTCGCGCAAAGACGTCATGGCTAAATATGACTTCATACAAATGAAAACTTACAAATCTTCGATTCAAATTTGGATAAAATCACTGTAAAACAGTGAATTGGAGATGGTGTTGTTCTATTAATGACAACATTGTAGTAAATCTAACCTTGGTTGATCCAATCAATTCAATATTCCGGCTCCCTTCTTAGTTTTGCCTTGTCAACAGGGGAAATGTATTAGGTCCGAGACCACAATTGTCGTCCCTTGATTTTCGTTGTTCACGAATAAAGTCCCTAGTGTTGACAGTGGGTTATAATTACTTGCCATTAATTTTTATACCCCTTCCAAATTTATTTCTCCATGTTAAATGCCTCAAATTGCAAGTAGGGGGGTAAAATTACACTGTAAAAAAATTTGGGTCCAGAATTTTAAAGGAAAGTAGTGATTTGATCCAGGTGAAAAAGGTTGAAAATTAGCACTTCAAGTTCGGAAGCTGTCAAAAGATTTCAAGACGCTCTAAACATAAAATTGTCCATATTTTGAGTTAGAGCCGATGAAGTTTTCTATAATTTTGATATAATTTGTCCCAAAAGTAGTACAACACACTGGAAAAGTTTCTTTGAGAAAGCGCAGGTGGGATTTTTTTTATTTTCATTTATGTTCTAAAAGAAATGCACTACGAAATGATTGTGGTCTCGGACCTAAGATTTATTGGAGAATACATTTATTTAACTACTCTTATATATGCTTAATTTTTTTAGTGATTTGCCAGATAATTGCAAAGAAACCTGTTAATTGTATCATAATATATCTTATAGGTTTTTTAGCCAACTCAAAATCATGCTTTTAGGACCCTCTTGTTGTACTGAAGAAGTCATGGAAGTGGACTGCTCAAGAAGATGAAAGGTAATGTAAATATAAAAATAAGAAAATGTAGTATGATTGCAAATAAGAAAAGAGAGGAATTTGTAAAAGTGAAAATTCACTTGTTTTCCAATCCTAATACTAATAAAAGTGTCTTATATTGTAATGTTTAAATTACCTAATTATTTAAAAAAAAATTGTTTACACTAATGAGAAAAGACAACTCTCCATCAGAGATCAAATGACATCAAAGTTAACAACTATAGGTCAACATACATCCTTTAACCATGAGCAAAGCCCATACATTATACCATATATACTGTAAATTCTGAAATATTGTGTGCATTTATTATTGCCACCATTGCCATTTTCAGTGGCAGATCCAGAAATTTTCATAAGTGAGGGCCCACTGACTGCCTAAGAGGGGGCCCGCTCTGGTCATGATTCAGTGATTCCCTATATAATCAACCAAATTTTTCCCAGAAATGGGGGGCCCTGGCCCCCACCTAAATCTGCCTCTGATTTTATCATTTAAGACTTAAATGCAAGTTTAAATTTTAGGATTTTGAGAAAAATCCTGTTAAATTCATAAAAAATATTTCAAAATGCGAGTTTAAATTATTGCGTTTACAACTAAACTCTGTCCCATTTTTAGCAATAATCATGCTAATAAAAACCTCACAATAATTTCTGAATTTACAGTAGTCCGGTATATAAAAAGACCCTAAATGAAAACGAAAAATTTGTAAAACAATTCAAACTGAATTACAGGCTTCTGACATGGGACAGGCACATACTAATTGAAGGATGTGATGGGGGCTAGACTATATAGCTAGCAGTTTGTGGTGCCAAACCCACCTAACCTGGTACATGTATATTGATGTGAAAAGGGCTTAACTCACCGGATCTATACAATAAACAAAAAAGAAATGCATCTAACAAAAACACACACAAGACGTGTTTTTTGTCAGTAAATTTATTCACACATTGGCAAGATACATGTACATTGAAAAGTTGTTCTTTTGTTAATTGCCTGAAGTACGGATTATAACACAAATGACAACAGGCCCGAGAATACAGTTCTTCCGTAGTGCATTAAATTCAAAAAAGTCGCACCTGCTCTTTCTCAAAAAGATTTTTACAGTGTAGTGTACTACCAGTGAGACAAATAATATCAAAATTGTAGAAACTTCTACCAGCTCTAATGTTCACGAGTTAAGTCTTTCCTATATCAAAATGGTGTATTTTAACATTTTTGCCTATTAACTTAAAACAGCAAAACAAGATCTAATAAACATCTGACAATAATTAATGCCGAGAATGATTTTTTAACTGTATACAGCAGAATAGATAAATTAAAACCAGAAAGTTCATACTGTACATATATTTATTAGCTAAGCTGTTGATCTTCTTTCTGTTGTTTGCTTACATGTTCTTTGCATTCACTCAAAAGTAAAAGTACATATAGTTCTGTAAAGGTGAAAATTAGTGAGCATTAGTTCAATATGTTCATACTACATCTAGTTTTTGTCTGGACTTCATGGACTTCTTGATTAAATAATTTAGATTTTATACAATTTTAGCTTGATACCAAAAGAATGGAAAGTACAGTATTAAAACCACTGGTGAACATGTACTGTACATGTAGGTGTGAATGTCCTGCAAAAAGAACTCATATCAAAGTATGTTCATCTGCAGAATTTCAGTAAATATAAATAATTTGATGCACTCTGTTCTCAAGTATAATTGTACATGTACACTTGCTTATTTTTCTCTCTTTCCAATGTCAAGTATGCTTCAAGGCATCCTTACCCTGATCCCCTCCTGCTCCATACACACACACTCAGAAGTTTAAATAATCAGCATTTATAATATTACAAACCTACCTAGTCAGACTGGCCTATACAATGTATATTATGAATTGACAAGTTGTTCTTGTTTTGAATACATAAAATATTTGCCACTGGACATAGTTTCCGTACAATAACTTTAGTTTAAGTAAATGGATATCTATCTCTATGAAATTTAAATACAAGGTTTGAACCCACACAAGGAAGATTGGGATTGATTTTGGGGTTATGGTCCCAACAGTTTAGGAACAAGGAGCCCAAAAGGGGTCAAAATAAGTATTTTCCTAGGTTCCAGACAATTACTTGTGTATAAGTGTATGGATCTTTCTGAAATTGTACCACAAGGACTTGAAGGTTCCATACCAAAAAAAAAAAGGTTTGGATTGATTTTGGGGGTTATCAATGGTTATGGCACAAACTGTTTATGAATTAGGGGCCAAAAACAATACTTCTCTAATACTTTGTATAAGTTGCTTATTTCTAGACCAATTTCAATGGGGTTTTATTCTTGAATTCTTGGGGTTCTTTAATATGCTGAATCAAACCCTGTATTAAGTTTTTTTTAATTTGGTCCCCGTTTTTATACGACCACAAAATGTTTGCGTTCTTATATTGGTATCACGTTGTAGGCTATATAAAATGTACAATATACAATGCAATATTCACTTAACTACCAACTGATAAATTAAAGCAATCTTCACCATTCAGTGATTACAAGCACTCTGATTACCATTCTAGGGTTATGCCCCTTTACAAGTGAAAAAATTGAAGAATTTTTTAGTTTCTGTTCTCTTAACTTAAGTTTGTCTCAACTAAATTTAATGAAATGTGTATATAATGCTTATTACCTCTAAACTCAGTTTAAGTTCAATTTTTGGCATCTTCACTTTTACAGTTCTTGAGTTATGTCCCTTTATAACTTTATATGCTAGCAGGGGCATCATCTGTGTCCTTTTGGACACATTCCCCATTTATTTTTTTAGAAGTTACTATTAATTCTAACCATGACTGTATGACATTTTATATTTTAATATTTTATGATGTATTTAAATGAGTAGTTATTGTTGCAAACTCCATTAGAATTTTGAATTGAGATCATTTTTGGAATAAGAGAAAGGGGGACGTGGAAATAAAATTGGGGTGGGGGTCAATTTTTTTTTCTCATTTTAGATTTCAGAATTTAAAAAGAAAATTTCTTCAAATATTTTTTTTTTGAGAGGATTAATATTCAACAGCATAGTAAATTGCTCAAAAGCAAAAAAATTAAGTTCATTAGACCACATTTATTCTGTGTCAGAAACCTATGATGTGTCAACTATTTAATCACAATCCAAATTCAGAGCTGTATTCAGCTTGAATGTTGTGTCCATACTTGCCTCAACCTTCAGGGTTCAACCTCTGCAGTCGTATAAAGCTGCACCCTGCGGAGTATCTGGTTAAATTGGTCACATGCCATACATATTATATACACAGGTAATGTGTAGTACACATGCATGAATAGAGTTAGTTTTCATTATTTAAAAAAAAAGGAAAATATGTAGTATCATTGCCAATGAGACAACTATTCATCAGGTCAAAATGACTGAATGTTAGCAACTAAAGATCACTTTACATGTATGTACAACTTTCAACAATGAGCAAAACCAGTACAGCATCAAGCAAGCTATGTCCTGGAATGACAGATGTAAAACAATTCCAAAGAGAAAATTAAGGGCCTGATTTACATAAAAGCGAAAAAAACAACCAAGATAAATACATGTTGCAAAAACAACAACTATTATTTCTCCACTCCAGTTGTTCACACGATATTTATGTATATATATATATGTAAGTTTGGTAAATCATTACTTATCAAATTTATGTTATCATTTTTGCTTGATTGGTAAGCCAATATTTTATGGTTATTTTTTTTTTAATTACAGCAACTGTATTCCAAGAGTCTGATGGCTGATAATGTATTACAGGATTTTATCATTCAAGCAACATCTTAGAAGGATAAGTGCAAATGTATGAAGGAAGCCGTGGGTACAAATAGCAATTACAGCAGATACATGTACATGCAGGAGAGAACTCTTAAACAAAGACATGATATGGGAGTGATGTATTCAAGAAATCTCAAACACATGGAATTAAATATTGTGTATATTTTTTCAAACACAAGTACTTTCAGAATATAATACAATCATGACAATTCAAATTCAAATTATTGTTTATAGTCTAAAAATGAATAATGCATGTTTTAAACTGAATTTTATATAAATATTTGAAAGAACAAGAACTTTTATATTATTGTGAAGCCAAACTTTGAAATTTTCTAATGGTATAAAAAAAACTCATCATAGATACCAGGACTAAATTTAGTGTATACGCCAGATATGTTTGTTGTTTGTCAAAATATGTTTTGAAATAAGAAGGAAACAGTTGTAAATAACTGTAAGGCATTCAATATGGCATATCAAATACATTTAACAGAACCTTTCTATTTCAATTTATTAATATAATGCGAAATGAGGTATAAATCAATCAGACAGCTACACAACAA
Source organism: Mytilus galloprovincialis (assembly GCF_965363235.1). NCBI lineage: Eukaryota > Metazoa > Mollusca > Bivalvia > Mytilida > Mytilidae > Mytilus > Mytilus galloprovincialis. Next base: position 9,561,926 of record NC_134844.1, read on the forward strand.
CAAAAACATATGAAAGGCATTAAGGTGCTAACATACAGTCCTCAACAATAAACAGTTGTCTAAACAATGTCATGATCTACTTAATTAACCAGAGTCTATACCAATCAAAGAGCTGCTATTAACACAATTTTTTTTAGATATGCTTTTTATTAGGATGAGACTTAAGACAACCACTGAAACCCTGGCTTAAAACAGGCACACGAATATGTGGCAGGGTAAACTACTTTTTTTCTTCAAAATTTTTAAAGAAGCATTGGCATCTTTTGCAAGTAAGACAATTTCCACAATGGGATTGGATTGTCTCATGACTGATAACCACAAAATGACTTATATATATACATATTAAAAATGAAATATTCATCAGTGCATACATATGCTTTAATTGAATTACCAATCCTTACATCACTTTTTAAAAAAATATTGCGACTTGATCGTAACCAACAAAATTCTAGGAGTGAACTTAAGGTAACCTGGATATTAGCTTGCCTTCTTTGTTTTATTACATCTTATCTCTTGCATTGGAGATATTGTGAGTTTGGATTTGTATTGATAAGGATCAAGAAAGTAAAATACAATTGAAGTATGAACACATAGTCAAGACCAAGAAGAATATTTATTTATATAAATGCTTGATTCAGGTTAGCCTCACATGAAAAATTTAACATGAATTTCATGTTAGCTGAGCTCAATTCACATTAATTGAACGCGAGTTTCATGTATAAGCTTGTTTCAGGTGAATCTCGCATGAAATTTACCTGAACAAAATTTGCCTGTGTACATATATGGAAAACCCATGTATAACCCATTTAATTCACATTAGAACTTCGATACATGTCAACGATCATGGTAATTGGACAAATACGAATACATTTTGAAAAATATTTAATACAGGCACCATGCCTTTTACATGCAGAAATCACGCATGTATCACAGGTGTATTTCCTTACACATGTGATTCACATGTGAAACGCATGATCACATGTGTATATCATGCGTATCACATATTTTGCAAAATTTTTAATACAGGCACCATGCCTTTTGTATGCAGAAATCACGCATGTATCACAGGTGTTTTTCCTTACACATGTGATTCACATGTAAAACGCATGATCACATGTGTATATCATGCGTATCACATTCGTTTTTCACACATGTGTCACATGCGTGGCATGAAACGTCTCTTTCACATGCGTGCGACACACATGTGAAACGCATGTGTCACGCATGTTCACATGTGTGGCATTTTTACCAGTGTATAGGTGGTATGGTTATACAAACGTAATCGGATTTGGTTATTTAAGACTCATTTCTGTCTTCAAATTATTTTTCATTTAGCCGCAGTCTTTTGACTGATAGCATATTCATTGTTTTAAATGCTTTCTTAAATGTTTTTTGAACATTCTTATATCAAGTGCGGTCCAACACTTGAGGTTTCGCCTGGCATCTGGCAAAAGGACACAGGTTTCTAAAAGTAGTTTTTCCTGGACGGCCACGAAACAAATAGATATTAGAAGATAATAGAAGTCATTATGATTGCCATAATTTTTTATGTGTATTGATGTGACATTTTTGTACATATTTGTTTAATAAAATCGGCAGCTCAGAATATACACAAGCAGCAAGATAGTCGACAAACATACGTTTGAGTTTTAGTTGTCTATTGGTAGAAATGTTGCTATGTTAGGAACATAAGAAATAGAGAAGACGTTAGATGATTTTTTACAGGGTGTTGTCTGTCATAAGTATTATCTACAAATTAAAGAACTGTATGTAAAGTCCAATTATAACGAGCTGGTCAAACAGAGATTTTGTCTCTATGGTTATAAAGTATTAAAAGCGCTTGAGTTATTAATCAGCTTCAAAATCTGCAAGTGTTTAAACACTAATCCATATCACATCTTTGTAGTTCCTGGAATCACTCCTTGTTCTTGGAGGGGGTTGTTAGTCCTGTTAAATCTTAAGTTGTCAATAGGTACTAGGAGACCGAGTAACAGACATCAAGAGTGCCGACGCATAAATTTCGATTTTTTCTTATATATTGTAGTTAATAATACAAATGTTGATAAACTGTAAATTACTTTGTCAATTCTAAATTAATCATTTTGAAGGACATTCTTTTTCATCATAAATTTATCTATAAGGTAAGTCTTTAAACAATGATAAGTCTCTATATTTCAAACACCTGTACTCTCATAGATTGGAATTAAGTGTATTGTTTATCTATATTGTATTTGTGCGAGTTCGTGGTCAAGTGGTTAAGACAGATGGCTACAGTTCTGAAGGTCCCGAGTTCGATTCTCACTCGGGGTGCTAACATTATCAGTACATTAGAAGGGTAATTTTCACCCACTCACACACATCTCTGGTACCCAGACCGGAGTTTAAACTAGAATGGGTACTTTGGGGGCCTCGGTTGGTAAAAGTTGTCCCCTACTTTGGCCTGGAGATCAATCTTCTGATATCTCTTTGGTTTGTCTGTTTCCACCGAGTGGTCCGGTGGTTCTCTCCGAGTACTTTGGCTTCCTCCACCATAATAACAAAATTCCCGGTGTCCTAGCACTTCCGTTGTGATGGGTGGGGATTGAATTGTCCTTGTAAAAATAATTGTCGTATAAATATACGTTAGTGACACATCTCCATTAATCCCGACAGGGAGTGTACGTGGATGCCACTGTACCCTCGCAGTTTTCGAGGGGTTCTTCGGATATCGGAGGCATTTACCAGTACATACATACATTGTAGAAAAGACGTCGTTCATGAACGTTATTGTCTAGTTCACTGAATTGTTATCCTGACATATTAAACACGACAAAGCAGTCCATACAGTGTACACATATAAGATACATATATGAAGGAAAGAGGCGAACAATACCAGGGGAACATTCAAGCTCATAAGCCGATAATAAATGAAATTAAAATGACAACAAATAGACATGGGTTTGTTAACAGATAGTTGATGATCTAGCCATCGAACAGCCATTGGATACTAGTGCTGGCTTGTGTATTCTAATTGATTTAAATGTTTGATGACTCTCTGAAATGTAGAGAGAGAATAGCGATGACAATCACCAACTACAAGTAAAAAAAAGAACATAACATAACATAACACATTCCACTACAATGCAGCCTGACGAAATGACAAATTCCCAACAATATTTCCCAAAATTTTTTTGGTAAGACAATACGCAGTAAAACATTATTGTGTTTACATTACCCTAGCCTGGTTATTGACATGCGATGTAATCTATAGTTATTAAAATGGCATTTTCATCACGTAGCAGAAACATGTATGTGAATTATCCTTAAAAAGACCGAAGACAACTTGTTTCTGTGTATGGTATTAAATCGATGCGGCTCTTGCTCAAAGTGAAGTGATTGCTCGTAAAACAATGCATTTGGAGTTGATTATTGTTTAAAAATGTGATATCAAATGGTTCGATACATGATTATCACAGCCGTTTATTTTTCCTTCAGCAATTATCATTTAATGCAAATTTAAGGGGTTTAGTAGGCATAGTGTTTTCACACTTTTTTCCTCTACTCGCTGATTTATTCCCTAAGTTTTTATGTGTTGAGGCGAAACCTTTTTATCATGTGATCTGGATCAGTGTAATAAAAAAACGAGAAAAAGGACAACGTGACAGTAGGTGTTGTTGTTTGCTGCATTACTTTACTTTAAAATAAACATATATGGGTTTGATCTTTCATTTAACTGACAAAACATTTTCAACAACCACCTGTTATCAATGTTTATGAAACAAACATATAAGTTTGCGATTAAAAGTTACCCAGACAAGGACGACAACAACCATTCATTCAAAATAATCATATTACAGGACTTGTCATTAATAATGAGAATATTTTTCCCTTTTGTTTATTAAATGTACATATAAGAATAGTTATCAAACCTACCAGGATTATAATTTAGTACGCCAGACGCACGTTTCGTCTACATAAGACCCACCATTGACGCTCATATCAAAATAATTATAAAGCGAAACAAGTACAAAGTTGATGAACATTGAGGATTCAAAATTCCAAAAAGATGAAGTTTAACAAATACTAGTAAGTTCTTATACACTTGAGCGATATAATGAAGTTTATTGATTGCATAATGCGTTTTTGTCTAACTGTAAATTATGATATTTTATTCACATGCATGAAGGTTTGTTTATCGAATAATCACTCAAGACGCTATACCAGTTGATTCATAAGTTCATTAAAAATGGCCGTTGATTGATAAGTATAGATAATCGTTTATTTTTAAATATCGATCAATGATTTGCAAAGCCTAAAAAAGGGATTCTTATATAAACAAAATGCACAATGTCATTTTATAATGAATATAATGGAAAAGTATTATTAGTGTCAGGGTTTAAATGCAAGAGTAGAAGCGGAAACAATAGGCACATATATGTAGATGATAGGAAGTCCATGTCAATTTGTTTCTTTGCTTTTTGGCCTTGAATGTTTGTCCCTATTATTTTATTAACTGTGCATTTGCATTCAGATATTGCAGATCAAATTTATTCGTTCATAGTGTGTTATTTTACGTTTTTTGATTAAGTTAAGCCTGCTAATTGCTATTTTATCGTGTGTTGTTCTATGTTGTGATGTTATGCTATTATTTCAGAAAAAGGGAGAAGGTTTGGTATCATTAAAACGTTTAATCCCGTTGCAAATGTTTCTCGTTTTTTTTTATATAGTTTAGACCGTTGGTTTTCCCGTTTAAATGGTTTTACACTAGTTATTTTGGGGGCCTTTATAACTTGTTGTTCTGTGTAAGTCAAGGCTCCGTGTTGAAGGCCGTATATTGACCTATAATTGTTTACTTTTATATATTGTTATTTGGATGGAGAGTTGTCTCATTGGCACTCACACCAAATCTTCCTACATCTATTATAGATACATTTTTTTTATAATTAAATGACAGAAAAAAGGACATACAACAATAGACCATGTAACTATGTAAGATTCTGTAACAGTTATAAATACTATTCTGAGGAGACAAGAAGCACTTGCGATTGCAACAATTAGATAGACGTTCGAACAGGCTTATTTCCGAACAACAAATGAAAAGACACACGCATTCTTAAATGTACCCCAGCATCAGAAAGTGGCGATATGGATTAGACAAAACAGTTCCGAATTTCAATGGCACACTTGTCTTTTTATCAAATATTCAACACTCTTTAAATGATTTAAGAATTACCAGTGCCACATGGCATAGATGTCAGATATATCTGTTTTATCAATACATAAAAAGTACCACTAAGAGCTGTAGCCAGCATTATAAGGTATTTATCGTTTAAGACTTTTTTAAATTAATCTATGGTTAAAAGTTTTTAATAAATATTTTACTTAGTTTTATTTAATTGCAAATTGTATTTCAAGCCAAACAAGTATAATGTTGAAGAGCATTGAGGATCCAAAATTCCAAAAAGTTGTGCCAAATACGGCTGATGTAATCTATGCCTAGGATGAAAAAAAAAATCCTTAGTTTTTCAAAAAATTAAAATTTTTGTAAACAATAAATTTATAAAAATGACCACATAATTGATATTCATGTCAACACCGAAGTGCTGAACAACGGAAGGATAAACGCTCTCCAAAAAAACAACAATGATCGTAAAACCAAGGCAACATAAATACCAATAAAAACGCTCAAGAAGGGGTTTCAGATGTATGGACGCAAACAATTCAAAGACGTTGAAATATCGTTTCAGGGTTCAACAACAATTTATGCCATCTTATTGATAAATTTTAGATTGTAATTTTATTCTATTTTATTGAAAACTTGAAATAGAAATAACTTAAGTAAGGTGTTACAACCTTCGTATTTTGACCCTGTTCTTTACAAAATCGATACATGTACGTATGAAAGTGTTTTTGTCAGTGGTGCTCTCATTGTTAAGGAGAATGTGTAGGATTAATGTATATTTGACGGAATTTACATTTTTAAACGACAATGTCAAGAAGTTTTTGATAAAGATAAGTTGGGGATTTGGTATTTATGAGACATTTATAAGTTAAATACTGCTATATCAGTTACTTTATCAAAGATTAAAATAACAATATTCACATTGTTTGAATGAAGAAAAAACGTCGTAATATATATATTATATATACAGTCTTAAACATTCAATTGATCGATTTTCCCAAATTTAGGTAAGAGAACTTACGTTTGGCATGCCACAAAAACAGGTTAAATCCACCATATTCTTCTTAAAATGTCCTGTACCACGTGAGGACAATGGCCATTTGCATATTATATTTCGTTTCTGTGTGTGTTTGTATCATTTTAATGTGTTGTATTTCTGTTATATCGTAGGTCTCTTTTATTTGATGTGTTCCCCTCAGTTTAATTTTGTAATCTGGATTTGTCTTATTCTCAATCGATTGATGAATTTCGAACAGCGGTATACTACTGCCTTTATTTATAGGTATGTTGTAATGAATGAACTTTCTGCAGACTGAAATCCTTTTATATCAAACGGACCATGATCCGCCTTTATCTAGTACGTAACATCCAGAAGATTTATCATTACACCAATACTAAGTACTCTTTTCCGGAAAGATAGAGAAAATTTCTGGTTAAGGGAACTAGGTACTGAATGGTTGCAATGATAACATCAAAGGAGTAGAAAGTTTGTCAAGTCCAGCCTGCAGTGAGGTTAATGAAATGATAAAATTGAGAATGGAAATGGGGAATGTGTCAAAGAGACAGCAACCGACCATAGAAAAAAAAACAACAGCAGAAGGTCACCAACAGGTCTTTAATGAAGCGAGAAAAGCTCGCACCCGGAGGCAACCTTCAGCTGGCCCCTAAACAAATATGTACTAATTTAGTGATAATGAACGCCATACTAATTTCCAGATTGTACACAAAAAACTCAAATTAAAATAATACAAGACTAACAAAGGCCAGAGGCTCCAAACTTGGGACAGGCGCAAAAATGCAGCGGGGTTAAACATGTTTGTGAGATCTCAACCCTCCCCCTATACCTCTAGCCAATGTAGAAAAGCTTATTTAGTATTTATTTACTTACGACACAAACGTAGTTATGGGCAAGCACATTACCATTGAACTTCTTTGTCCTTCATTTTTTTACATCTATATTGTCCGCTATGATAACATTACATTAAAACTTTTTTACTGCTTGTTAATTTCCTAAAAGGTTTGGGAGATTTTTCACTAAAAAATGCAAAAAAAAACCCATTTTCCTCGAAAATACAGACTTGTCAGTATACTTTTTGATGTAGCTTTTTTTCTTTCTTTTCGAACTAGTGCGACCGGAATTATCACATGATATTAGAGGAATTGATGCAATCAACATTAGCAACGTGCTACATCATATAGAGGTAGCATCTAAATTTCAACTTTATCATCAAAATTCGTCTGTTACTGTTGTATTCTACATTTACAGAGGAACCTTTGTTCCCGAAGTATTTAATTATAAGCAAGCGTTGATGGACCTTGATTTAGTAAAGTACTTAAAAAAAAACTTTGACATGTAACTCTTCCTACTTGCCTTACATTTACAGTCCCGTCTGGCCATGGTATTACTCGAGATCTAAACATAACCCAACACGAACATCTTTGAAAATTGATATATCATGGTCATAAGTTTCGGAAACGTTTAAACATCAATTGGAAACATAACTTTAAAATAATTATAGATTCCATTGAGGACTATACCAGAGCAAGGGCCTTACAAGAAGTTGAACTGATCGACCAACGTCTGTTTGCAGAGACAAGGAGGCTGTGAAATGCCTATCATGTCTTCACAATAAGTAAGTTTTGTTTTTGCGGACAAAGCTTCCAAATATTATTGTCTTTGTATCTAAATCGTTCTAGAATTATGAATAAATCAGTACTTAGGTAATCCCACACATACAAACACATCATTTGACAATGATTACATTTTGGAGAATCATAATTCCTTTATGCCTTCAATCAGAGGACTTGCTTGTTTGTAATGGAAAGCCCAAGCATCACAGAATGCCTTACAAACAACGGTGCATTGCCGACTCATCTGCATTTTCGACAAAAGAATTCTTGATTATATTAACACAAGTTCCGTCCGCAGTGCACGAGGATCTTCATGAATACTGCGAAACTGTTTTACTCGTGTAGTGGTATTGATTAGTCACAAAAACCCTTAAGAACTTCTGGATAATTCTAAATCTTGATCTTTTTTCTGTCATAACTTCTATCAAAACTTTTGATTGTTTAACCCTGTATATCATCATTTCTAATGAGAAATTGACAAATTGTCTTAAAAAATATTCAACTATGCTTTTATCATAAAAATGGTAGCATACGTCATGAATGTATAACTTCGGGATATCATACGTCATAATTTGTTAAAACAACGGCAAAACATGCTACACAATGAAACAAGTAATCAGTATGCTGGATTTTTTTTTTTGAATTGACAACATATTCACTGAATTATTCAACATATTGAAGGCATTTCTATGGGAATGAAATTTGCACCTTTTTTGTTGACCTCTATTTATTTTCATATTAGCAGGAGTTCCTTCAGACATTTCTCTTCAAAGAAGCCAGATTATGTAAATTCACATTCAGCTATATTGATGATGTTCTTCCCTTCAACAATCCTCATTTTTCTGATTGGTTTTATTGATATATTTCAAAGAATTAAAAATGATAAAAACATCAGACACGGCTTCCCCTGTGAAATTTTTAAACTTATACAGTGAGTTTGATATATACAGTCATATTTGTACCAGAATCTATGGGAAATGATACGATTTTGATTTTGAAACTATCAAATACCCTCACCTTAGTAGCAATGTACCAACTCTACCTACATTTTGGATTTCCCTTATTCGGTGTTCAGGGGCTTGTAAAACGTCACCAGTGTCTTAGCAGATAGTTTATAAACCAGAGGTATGTCAAAGAACGTCTCGTCCCTTTTCTAAAAATATTCATCGGAATATACCAATACCTTGTTGACAAATTTTCTTACCTAATTCACAAATAATACACGATTGACTTTAAGTATAGATTATGTGTACTGACATTGTTTAACATCTTAATAACGTGTTACAGTTTTCTTTTTTTTTTTGTTATTTCGAATATTACTTTTAAATATCCTGTAAATATTCTAATTCGGTAGGTCACATTCATAAAAACGAGAAGAGTAGAGTAGTTACAACATCCGATATCACCTGTGAAACAGTTATTCCGTATAGGTCAACAAACTCGTAATAGCGTCCGTAAAATTTACGAAGGGATGATTATTTTACTGTTTAATCTATTTGATGTGTTATTGTGCTGTTGTAATGTTGTGTATTCTTGTCTTTCCTTTTTCTAATGTTCTATGTCTATATGTCCTTTGTGATTCTTTTGTGTTTTTTAAAATGTTATTATGATAAATGATATTTTAGTTATCTTTCATTTAACTACTGTTTTAATAAAATGCATGTTATTGCGAGAGAAAATTCTCCGCATCGGGTTCTAGTGGTTTTGTGATCTCTTTAAACAAGAAAATGCATTTGAACATTTGAAAGTTTTTTGTTGTTGTTTTTTTTATAAAACTTTGTAATTTAATACAATGTGACTCGGATGGAGAGGTGTCTAATTTCTTTTACTCATATCATATCTTATTAATGAATAACACAAGATATAGAAACAGTGTCAAAAAGGCGATTCGAACCTGGAACCTAATGGCGATCAAAAATATCGAAAACAGGCAAATTTAAATTTAACAATTTTGCAGTTATGGAACGAAATCATTGTTACAAATTAACAATTTTTTTGTTCAGAATACGAGTACACAAGTTACTAAAATGTATCGTCAAAATATCCAGACAAACAGACAAATAATAACACAGAAGACACGACATAGAAACCTTAAGACTAAGGCACATTAACCTCACTAAAAATTGGGGGTGATCTCAGGTGCTCTGAAAGGGTAAGCAGATCCTGCTCCACATGTGACACCCATCGTGTTGCTTATGTTATTACAAATCCGGTAAATTTTCTCATTCGGTAGGTCACATTCATAAAAACGAGAAAATTAAAGTAGTTACAACATCCGATATCACCTGTGAAACGGTTATTCCATATAGGTCAACAAACTCATAATGGCGTCCGTAAAATTAACGAAGGGATAATTATTTTAACTTCACCATTTGGAACTCTGGCTTTAATAGCTTCCTTGTGAGTAGCAATCCCGCATCAAGGAAAGCATGATAGGAATACAAGCCCGGGAATATCGTATCAATTTAGAGATATATACTCTGTGTGCAGGCGCTGCTGAAATGTTGCTACATAGACACGGAACGTTCGCAATTGTGAAGCTGAAATCAACTCTTTTTTCGAAAAGTTATGTTTTCAACCGACTCTTATTGTCAATTTTTAAATATAAGTAAAGATATGAAGCAGACTTAAGTGTATCTGTAGTATTCTTTATCTCTAGTTTGATGGGATATTTTAAATTACTTACCCACAGGTACTTATAAAATCTAATACTAAGGCCGTGTTCACATTGACCTAAACTCGGTGTTGTGTAAGTGTAACTCACACATAAAATAAACATACTTACGTTCTCATTGATAAAACTCAATGTGTACATGTAGTGTAAATCATGTTTTGTTTACATGCAGTCGATAGTCGATGTAGGCCTTGTGTAGATTAAGTGTACATAAAACTAGGCATTCAGAACTTCAATTTTCCCATGTATATTTAAAAAAGAAACGTTTTATTTAAAATTGATACTTATAACACTTATATATAAAGTTCTTTGCAGAAATATTTGTCTAAACTTGATATATTTATTTGTTATAAAACACTTAACGTAGCCTTACTAACCCCTTATCAAGACAGACAAGACTCATCAATCATCATTGCCGAACACATAATTCATTTTAAAAAGTCTTCCCAAATCGACTGTACGTACACACTGACAGAAATATTTGCCACTGGTATTTACTCAAACAACGATTCACTCATAAATGCAGTACTGAAAAAAGGTGAGGCTAATTGTGTGTTTGTGTTACATCTCAGGTCCGTTAAAATACAGTTAGAAAAGAAAATAAATACGCAACCCCCTCCTTTTGCTAAATACTACTTGGAGAAAAAATACCATTTGAAACAAACAGAAAAGATAGAAATTTAGTGATCCTTAACATCGCAATTCTATTTTTTCGTTTGGTCTGTAGGCAAGCTGATGCAGCCAACGTTATTAATGCGAGACATCTGAAAACTACTGCAAATCATCCATAATGACTTTCTTAAAGGAGCAACCCCTTTACTTAAAAAAAGGGGGAGGGGGGTTGATCTGAGTCAGAATTTTTTCCTCGCGCGAAAGTTTATATTTATGAATTTTTCTATGGTACAAATTCAATATTTGACACTATAATGTATGGGCAAACTTTGGATTCAGAATATTTGTTCATTCTAATCATCTGTATCACCCGATTTTTTTAAAAACAAATTGTAATAAAATCACCCCCCTTTTTTAAAGTCAAATGGTCGTTCCCAAACTGCTAGAAAAGTTGTTAGAAAATTTGAATTCTGTTCTACGGTATGAACATTTAAATGACATAACGTTTACTAGTGTGAACCAAACTTATGTATAGGTAGCTTAACAAGGTGTATAGATGTGAACAAATTTAGTGTGAAACTAGTATACATTACAATACGTGTATATCGTGGTGTGCAGTAGTTGTCGTTTGTTCATGTGTTTTATATGTTTTTTCTCATTTCTCATTTTTTATATGTATAAGATCGTTGGTTTTACTTTTACAAATTGCGACTTTGATGTGGAGTTTCTCATTGGCTCTAACACCACGTTTTCTTACATCTAATAACTTTAATATCTTAATTGATATCATGATATTCATTTTACTGACTTCGAAGTTAAAGGTCGCATCTTATATTTATAATATACAATTCTTTGATTAGCAATACATTCCGCTTTGTAACTGAAAACTGTATAGTATATTTAAACTTCATATTTGACGGATATATGAGAGGAAAACAAAATAAAAGTCTTTCTAAGTCATATTTAAGATTAAGATGTTTTAATTCTCTAAACTTTTTGTACTGTACAAATATTATACATGATAAATCGTTTCTATTCTAAAATATTGCTTGTTATATTAAAGATGTCAAGATAGTTATTGACTAAATTCAATTGTTGGTCAATTACCGTTTAAACAGTATATGAAAAATGACAAGTTATACCTTTTACGTTTGAAGCACTTTTCTGGATTAAACTTTATTGAGAACGCTCAAAGCCAAATATTTAAAGTCACAGACGTTTGAAGACAATAAACGTTGAAGACCTGTAAACTATAAAGGATTTGAAAAACCAGCAATTTCCATCTAAGGGCAATTTTGCCTGAAAAGACCTGAAACCTTAGCTTATGTTTACTTATAAAAAAAATGACAGTTCAACAAATATATGAAATAAAATTGTTTTGGAGCTTAAATTACTATGAATACATTCGTTTTCTACTCCTTTACCACGAAGTAAGGATTATGTAGAACCTTGAGAAACTTTATTTCATCTAAGTGATATAGTTGTGTATCTTTATTTTGACACGTGCAAATACCAAAAAGTACATCTGATAGAAAGAAAAAGGACATGGGGTATCCATTTGTGATATAAAATCTGTATATGCATAAACACACACACACACACACACACACACACACATCAAAAAGGCAAACGCTGTTAAATTCAATCATTTATTAATCCGAATTAGGCCTTTAACAGTGCGCGAAAATTACTACCACCTTACTAAAAGGTTTGGAAGGTAGATCCGATTAGTAGCACGGAAGCTGGTTAGCGTCAGGATGTATTTTTATTTTTAAAGTTCTTAAACCGACTTAACTAACTTGTTAAAACGACTAAGCCTACTCGTTATAACGATTTAGCTTACCTAACTCGTTATTAAGACTTAGCTAAGTCATGATAACCACTTTGCAAAATTCCTAAAATTTTTCAAAAAATCTTAACTTACTGGTAATAACGACTTACAAAAATGTAACTAAATAAAGGCAACAGTAGTATACCGCTGTTCAAAACTCATAAATCCATGGACAAAAAACAAAATCGGGGTAACAAACCAAAACCGAGGGAAACGCATTAAATATAAGAGGAGAACAACGACACAACACAGAAACGGACCAAGCATCAGACAAAACACCACGAGAATAACAAATATAAAATGAAAACCAAATACATGAATTTGGGATAGACAAGTACCGTGCCACGTCTTATCTCAAAAATAAGAGAAAACACAAACGACTCAACGTTAAAATGCAACACACACAGAAACGAACAATAATATAACAATGACCATCTTCCTGACTTGGTACAGGACACTTTTAAAGGGGAATAAAAGTGGTGGGTTGAACCTGGTTTTATGGCATGTCAAACCTCGCACTTTAATGGCAAAGTTAAATATAACATTGAAATGACAACATAATATTACAGGACAACAATACAAATAAATAGGAGAACATATTAGACAAAGAAAAACATGATTAATAGATAACAAAAAGCATCAGGTTTAAAATTCAATACGCCAAAAACTCGCCTTGTTCACACAAAACTCACAAGTGACGCCCAGATATAAAAGATCGAAAGTGAAAAAAGTACAAAGTTGTACAGCACTGAAGATCAAAAGTTGAAAAGGTTTCGCCAAATACGGCATTGTTTTTATGCCCGGGGTAAGAACATTCTTATTATATAGAACAATTCATGCTATTGCAAACAGTAAATTTTATCAAATGAATAGGAAAGAGATATACACAAAGAAACTGAAGTATTAACTAATTACAGAAAACTAAACCTGAATACATAACGCCTAGATATAAAGTATAACTAAGTCATGATAACTACTTTGTAAAAGTCGTAAAAATTTGAAAAACAACTCAACTTACTAGTTATAACGCCTTAGCTAACTCGTTAACACGACATAGCTTACGCGTTAAAACAACATAGCTAACTCGTTGAAACAACTTATAATTAGCTATATACCAAACTTGTTATAACGATTTTACTAAAAGTTAGGTTGTTTTAGGGAGTCTTTACGACTTTCACTAAGTAGTGTATTATGAGTAAGGTCAATGAAAGTGGTATTTTCGTTTTGCTTCAACCATGTTTCCGCAACTTTATTGTTTATAGGGCTAAAAGTTTTGGCAATTGACCTTGCCTTTGCAGATATATTCATAGAGTTTATATTCATATTTTTCTAGTTTGGTTTTTTCGTTTCGTGTTTTGTGAAGCAGAATCATCAGTTCGCTTAAAAAAAAAATTGAAAACTTACAAAGCTTATGTTAAGCATTGCACAAATGTCTTCCTGTACTGTTCCCGACTTTAATGTATGAAATTTTCAATGAACTTATCTATATGTACAAAACTTAATTAGTTCCTCGGAAACATACAAAGATAATTGGTCGGAACCAATTGTTGAATTCACCTTTTTTCGTGTCAAAATATACGTACGTTTTCATCAATAAAAGGGATACATGTATATACTTTAAAATTATGCGACACAGACGTTGACATTTTACCAGTTTAAAGTTGTTAATATAATGTTAGAATGTATTCTTTAATAACATAGAATGTTCGTTCACAAATACAATTTTTATTTCCGTATCGTCATTCCTATATTACGAACATTGGAATTTTAAATGGGTACAAGTAGCTAAAATTATAAACAAATGGCTGAAATAGCAAACATATATATACAATAACCTAAGTGTAGAACTTATACAATCTGGTTACTTAATAACTTTGAACACCAGGACGTTTTCATGTATATCAACCTTAGTTTGATCTTAAGATTATATCACCAATAACATATATACATTGTACAATAGTAAAATGTTGTGTTCACGGTTATCATATTATACGTTTATGTATACTTCCAAACATAAAGACTAATAAACTGATTCCGTTGTTTAAATTTATTTTGAGGTAAAATTTCAAACTTTGATTATTGGAAAACGTGACAACATGATCATCTTACATATCCATATTGTTGGTATATAAATTGTGGGATTAATGTAACAATACAAATTGGAATTCATTAGTATTCAGAATCCCCATAGTACAAATCGAAATGCCAATATTTGTACTGATTAAAATCTAGTACACAACAGAATTATGTCTTGCACTGGAATTTGATAAGAAATAATCAAAATTCACTGGAGGATTTTTTGTCCCCAAGAATTCCGATTTGTATAGTAACATTTGCGTTAATAGCCTCATAAAACATTGATTTTTACATTTTGTGTGACATCAACATAGCACTATACTTTGTAAGTGTTTTATGGAGAAAATAAATTCCATTCGAACACAATTTTAAAGCAACATGAATAACCTGAACTAAAGATTAGCTTTACATTTTAAAGTTTAAAACTATGTTTGTTATCAAAAACATTAGAGAACCTTACATTTAATAAATAAAGGGCATTCAATGCAAAACTGAAATAGGAGAATGGATTCGTGTTCAAAGAAGAATTAACCTTTCTGAAATTCCTTTCGCAAGCAAAGCAGCATCCAAGATCAAACAAACACCTATATTACTATATTATAATTTGTGATTATGTTTAAATATAAAAGCTTGAAACAAGTAGAAAACATCTTGGAAGCTTGTGGTGAAATTAAACCAGGAAAAATAGTGGAAAGAACGGTCAAGGTATACAAATTAAAATCACAAAAGTACTGAACTCCGAGGAGAATTTATAAAAAAGAGTCCACAATGTGTTACGCTAAAGCATCGGTCACACCTTATCGGATAGCACGAAGGGACGCCTAACGGATAAAAAAAAGTTGTCCGTTGACAAAATTGTTATCCGTTGGGAGTCCGTTGATGTACTGACCGAATAAAACGGACGTGTAACGGATGCATAACGGACACACACCGGATATGCCACGTACGAGAAACGGACACGTACCGGACAGAACGGATGTCCAACGTACATCCAACGGACGAGTACCGCATGAAACGGACACCAAACGGAAACGTACCGGATCAAACGGATGAACAAGATATTCGGAAAAATCAAAGCGACTATAATAATACATGTAAATCGCATAAATATTCAAAATGTTTCTGTGTAACTGGTTCTGGTTTGTTCTGCAAATTTCCGCCAAAGGACAGTATCTGGCCTGAATAAGAACTGCTGGATTGTAAAGACGTGTCTATATTCTAAGTTCGATTATGAATAATAAGAATTCATGAACCTTAAGAAATCTGACATACCAATACTTGGCATTTCTGACGCGAAATTTTCAATTGGCATTTATCCGTTTCAGATCCGTTCATCATCCGTTTTATCCGTTATACGTCCGGTAGAAGTCCGTTTCTCATCCGTTCAACATCCGTTTTATCCGTTAAACGTACGGTAGAAGTCCGTTGGTGAATTTATCTTCCTGACATCCAACGGATGTATTACGGACACGTAACGGATACAAAGCGGAAACGAAACGGACGAGTACCGTACAAAACGGACTCTTAACGGACGTTCAACGGACATTTATCCGTTGGACGACCGTTCAAAGTTTTGAACATGCTCAAAATTTTTCGGACGTCGACGGATAAAACGGACATGCAACGGATATGGACGGACGTCTAACGGATAAGAACGGACGTCTAACGGACATGAACGGATTGAAAAAAGTTATCCGTAAGGCGTTCGTTCGAGCTATCCGGTAAGGTGTGACTGAGGCTTAAGCATTAATACGCTGCAGTAATTTTTTTTATCTCCAGCCATGTTTATTATTATTTTGCATTTCGCAATTGGTTTTGTTCTTGAATAAAAATAACTGGCCACTTTTAGTATAACCTGTTGTGAAATTCCACTGTCAATTTAGACAATACTTTGCATGACACATCATGTATTGACCTGTATTTTTTTTCCTGTGGAGCAGGATCTTCTTACGCTTCCGGCACACTTGAGATCATCCCGGGGTTTTTGCTAGGGTATGTTAGCTCAGTCCTTATATTTTTATGTAGTGTGTGTATACTGCTATTTGTCTTTTGGTTTTTTTATTACTTTTTTTTTACTTTTTCAATGATGTTGTCACTTTATTTTCGACTTATAAAATTGAATGCCCCTTTTGTATCTTTCAATGCACAGTATTTACCTCATTCGGTTTCAATCATAGCTCTTTAATAGTATTTTCTTTGATTTTAATGGAGCTATTTACTTTGTTGATACGTACCAAACAATTGAAAAACTACGGCTTTATCAATTCTTCGAAAAGTTAAGCTGTTCATCAATATCTTGCGGTTTTTTTTTCAAAATAATTTACGATCAATTGCGTAGTATTTTATTTGTCACTTGTTACAAAATTGTTTGAAAAGGGGTATGTGCTATGTGGTATCTATTTGTCCAAACACACTGTTTATGTTTGCATACATTTATATGTAATGCTTTGATAAATGCTTTTTAAACACTTCAAAGGCAGACAAAAACAGTATGAGTATAGTGTCGACTACTTGGTCAACCACATAACACTCATCGTTTGAATCCTGTGAGCGTATTTGGCCCCGTTTCGTTTGTTTAATTCTGACAATTTTCTTCGTAAAACTGAATTCGATTAGTTTTTTTGTTTGTAAATTGTTGTTTGTAAAGTTCCCTAATCGAAAAGTCAAAATATTTTCCAGGAAACATTTTAATTAAGCATGTCATGCCAGAACGTATAAATAGTCAGTCAATAATTTTTGTTTTGGATACGCAAACTTCAAGTTATTTTAAAAACAAAACGGCGGTTTTCTACTGTGCAATTTGTTATCTCCCCATTTACTTTAGTCAAGAATATAAACTTAACAAAACTAATAAAAGTTACTGAATTTGTTTTTTTCTCAACCGATTTATGAATTTCGAAAAGCGATATACTACCGTTTCTTTTATTTACATCATGCAATCAAATTGATACATATATTCAGTCATTTATAAAGGAAATGGTAGCAAACCGCTATTCAAAAGTCATATATCGATAAAGAGAAAAAATTCTGGGTTACAAACAAAAACCGATGGAAACGCATCAGCTATATATAAGATGAAAATACAAAACTGAGTGAATCAGATGCACTAAAGAAAGTCCGCGACCAGGTGCATTGATAGGGTAAACCTCTCATTATGCGCATAGAATACCCATTATGGATATCCACAATCCTTGTTGATTTGAGCAACATACACATAGTATCAGGTTATGAATTCATCAAAGTGACTCTGAAATGTATGTGTTGATGTAATTTAGTACTAATATAAACATGGCACCAAATATGTGATAACTATTCTCCTTTTTACTGTGTTGGAACAGTTTTTTTGTCATAAGCACACTCCAGTTATAACGTTCAATATTATAAGACCAGGAAGTACCATATTTGCGGTGTGTAAACATTCAACGAACTGATGAGAAGTAAAAGAATTTGAAATTTAAGCTCAATATTATCAGTCTCAGGGAGATCGTGATATGAAGTCCCTAAAGCTTTCATAGAATCATTAATTTCTAAGACCCCGTTTACACTGACAAAAAAGATCGATCTTTACTAAAATCGATCTTTTTAAGATCGATCTTTGGTCCAGTTTAAACGGGTAAGATCGATCTTCAATCGGACTTGAAAAGTCTACATCTAGAGGTGGTTTTAAAAAGACCGATCTTATTTGAATCGATCTTTGTTTTGATGTAAACGCTAAGATCGATCGCGATTGATCTTTTTTCATGTGTTTTGTATATTAAGATGGGGAAAATAAATGTCAAACCGGTTCTTTTCGTGTTGTAGTGTTAACGCACTGGATTAAATAAGATAGATCTCGATCGATCTTGCTTGTGCAATGTAAACGCGAACTGGTCTTTTTAAGATCGATTCAATTTCGTTGCCAGTGTAAACGGGGTCTAACTCATTTAAATATATGAGATCTTTTCACCCCTCACTGAAATAAAAAGTGTGTTGATTTTTTTAAAAACATAGACAAGCATGAAGCATTCCTTGTATTCGTGTTTCCTTTATGTGTTTCTTTTATCGCGAAACTTTTAAACTTTAAATAGGGGCGCGGATATTCAAATGATTAGCTACGTGCGTTATTTTAAGCCTGTATTGGTTTAAAATGTATTTGATGTAAAAGTTTGTGTGCTTATGCATTTACTATTCCTAAGTGGTGTTTATCTTATTCACATTTTAGTTGAAAGGTCAATTAAACCTATCCACACAGCTGCTATCATGTTAACAATCGGGACGATGTCAACATTTTTTTTCAATTTAACATACATTTTAGAAAAATACCAAAATAGCAAAAATATCTAAAACTCAAAAGTCGAAACGGAAAGTACTTTATCTAACAGCAAAATCAAAAGCACAAACGCTCAAACGAATTTAAAACAACTGTCATATTCTTTGTAATTAGCATACACCTGCAAGGAATATATTAACTCTTAACTTACATATTTTTTTGTAAATAACATTTTCATATTAAAATAAAGGACATTGTTAAATAATTCTTACAAACAAAATATTGTGAAAAAATAGCCAATACCAAAGTGTACAGCATGTTCATATTGTTCCCAAAATAGTACAATATAATGTGCGTGCATTTTATATAATTTATGTACTGCGTAAAACTGCAGTTAATTCACAAAATTCGAATATGCCAACTTAAAGTTTTTTTTGTCAGATAAAGTTCAATAGAACATAAGCGTATTTTTATATCTAAAACCAATATTGAAATCAATAAACTTGAATACGTGTTTGTCAATTGGCCTTTAATAAGGAGGGATTTAAAAGATCATTATTAATTTGTTTGCATGAATTTCAAGATGACAATATTGAGAAGTCCTTATTATATAATTTATAATGTGATCGTTTGTTTCTATTTGTATATGTCACTAAAATCGTCATTTCACGAAAATATACAACGTCATATATTTCGAAGTAAAAGTATGGCCGTGGTTTTGATTAGCAAAACATGTTTATTTGAACAAATATACATGCGACATATATAAGAGGTCCAAGCAACATGATTTTTTTTCAAATATGTATTTGGTCATTTTGTTTTTTTAATTTAGATGCAAAGGATTACAAGCGTTGCGTTGAGATAAATACCAATTACGAAGAGCTCAGACAACACTACTTGCTATGTCACATAATTAAACTGGAATGTTAATGCAAACTGCAAGTTTTTCTCATTATTTTTAAGCATGAACCCCGCCGCATGTTTCTGCCTTAAAGTCTGGAGCCTCTATCTGGTCTTTGATAGAATTGTATGATTTTTAATTTTAGTTTCTTGTGTACACGTCTGAGTTAAATATGACGTCCATTATCACTGAACTAGCATATATATTTGGTTAGGGGCAGCTGAAAGACTCATCCGGGTGCGAAATTTTCTCTGCATTGCAGATAAATTGGTGGTCTTCGGCTGTTGTCTGCTCCTTGGTTGGGTTGTTGTCTCTTTGACACATTCCTCATTTCCATTTTCAATTTTATCATATTCATTGACACCATATACGCACATCATTATTTTGAATAACAAACTAGATCAGTTTATGTGATTGGTTAAACGTATACTCGGGTTATATAAACTTGATGAAAAGCATTACAACAAAATCACAACAAAATTATCACAATATAGTTTTGTACATGTACAGTTCTAAAATCAAATCATATAAAGTATACAAAGATATTTTGAAAGCATATGTAAACATTATTATTGATTGTTGAATGATAAATCTTTATAGTGAACTGTTTTAAGATTAAACAGAACGTGACCTATATTTTAATTTCATAAAAAAAAATATTTGTACCAATTTGTATAAAAACGGATACATCTTTGTTATCAAATTGACAAAAAATGGTGTATTCATTCATTTTTTAAATACGAGGAAAGAAGTTCGATTCCCAGATACGGCATATGGAGACAAGGAGGCAAACAATTTCTTATTTTTTACTATTTCCTCTTGTGAAAAGAAATTATCATGATAGTTTTTCTTTCAAATCTTATGAATTAAGGCGAAAAAGGAAAACAATTGAATATCATTTGATTACTATATTGTAGAAACCATTTTTTTTTTTTAGCTAAAAACCTAAAGACACTGTTAGAGAATAGACGGACGTCACAGCAAAATATCGCTGACGGGAGTAGCGTTTTATCAAAAGGTTGTTAAAATAACGATGTTTGTCTTATAGTTTATGTTCATTTTATCACATCATTTGTATGTCCATCACCTCAATATATGATTTTTGAACTTTTTAGTCGTAAAACAGATCGGAAAATGTACCGATAAACTAAATCAATATTGTTGTATCTCTCTATCTCATTTACTGCTTGAACAGATTTTGTTGTTTTTGTAGAAAACTGATTTCTATTAATGTGAACATACATAACTGATAAGAATGATACATGTTGAAATAAAACGATTCAAAAAAGAGGCAGACTTGATTGAAGAAATATTTCAAATTGATATACATCTAAAGATGAAAAACAACGCCTTTAAAAAAACACTGTAAACAAAACTCGACATATTGCAAGCTAACAATTGAGCAACACGAAGCCCATTACAAAAAGAAACCGGGCTGGGTTTCTTCCCGGTAACACACATTAGACTCCACTATTTATTGACCCAGTATTACTACATTATAATAACATAAACAATACATAACTTAAGGAATTGCCAATATTAACACAAATATATTTTTCTAACATCATAGTGATATTTGAAAGACAACATATTTCTGTTGTGTCTAATTGAAGAGTACGTGTGTAGGAAAACTATTTTCCCCTTTTGTGAGAGTTGTTACTTTATACGTTTGCATAAAAAATATACCTAGAGGCTCTAAAGAGCCTGTGTCGCTCACCTTGGTATATGTGAATTAAACAAAGGAAGCAGACAGTTCATGACAAAATTGTGTTTAGGTGATTGTGATGTGTTTGTACATCTTACTTTACTGAACATTCTTGCTGCTTACAATTATCTCTATCTATAATGAACTTGTCCGTGTAGTTTCAGTGGAAAATGTTAGAATTTTTTTTTATGAAAATTGTTAAAAATTGATTATAAAGGACAATAACTTCTTAGGGGGTCAATTGACCATTTTGGTCATTTTGACTTATTTTTGAGTCTTAAATTGCTGTTCATTATTGCTGTTTACAGTTTATCTCTATCTATAATAATATTCAAGATAATAACCCAAAACAGCAAAATATCCTTAAAATTACCAATTTAGGGGCAGCAACCTAACAACGAGTTGTCCGATTCATCTAGAAATTTCAGGGCAGATAGATCTTGACCAGATAAACAATTTTACCTTGTCAGATTTGCTCTAAATGCTTTGGTTTTTGAGTTATAAGCCAAAAACTGCATTTTACCCCTATGCTCTATTTTTAGCCGTAGCAGCCATCTTGGGTGGTTTGCCCGGTCACAATACACAATTTTTAAACAAGATAGCATAATAATGATTCTGGCTATGTTTGGTAAAATTTGGCCCAGTAGTTTCTGAGGAGAAGATTTTTGTAAAAGTTAACTGAGATTTACGAAAAATGGTTAAACATTTACTATAAAGGGCAATAACTCTTAAAGGGGTCAACTGACCATTTTAATGCTGTTCACTTATTTGTAAATCTTACTTTGCTGAACATTTTTGCTGTTTACAGTTTATCTCTATCCATAATAATATTCAAGATAATATCCCAAAACAGCAAAATTTCCTTAAAATTACCAATTCAGGGGCAGCAACCAAACAACAGGTTGTCCCATTCAACTTAAAATATCAGGGCAGATAGATCTTGACCAGATAAACTATTTTACCTCTTGTCAGATTTGCTCTAAATGCTTTGGTTTTTGAGTAATAACCAAAAACTGCATTTAACCTCTATGTTCTATTTTTAGCCGTGGCGGCCATCTTGGTTAGTTGGCCTGGTCACAAAACACAATTTTTAAACTACATACATCAATGATGATTGTGGCCAAGTTTGGTTTAATTTGGCCCGGTAGTTTCAGAGGAGAAGATTTTTGTAAAAGATCATGGAGATTTACGAAAAATGGTTAAAAATTGACTATAAAGGGCAATTACTCCTAAAGGGGTCAACTGACCATTTTGGTCCTGTTGACTTCTTTGTAAATCTAACTTTGCTGAACATTTTTGCTGTTTACAGTGTATCTCTATCCATAATAATATTCAAGATAATATCCAAAAACAGCAAAATTTCCTTAAAATTACCAATTCAGGGGCAGCAACCCAACAACGGGTTGTCCCATTCATCTTAAAATTTCAGGGCAGATAGATCTTGACCTGATAAACAATTTTACCTCAGTCAGATTTGCTCTAAATGCTTTGGTTTTTGAGTTATAAGCCAAAAACTGCATTTTACCCCTATGTTCTATTCTTAGCCATGGCCGGCCATCTTGGTTGGTTGGCCGGGTAAAAAAACACAAGTTTTAAACAAGATACATAAATGATGATTGTGGCCAAGTTTGGTGTAATTTGGCCCAGGTGTTTCAGAGGCGAAGATTTTTGTAAAAGTTAACGGACGACGGACGACGAACGCCAAGTGATGAGAAAAGCTCACTTGGCCTTTAAGGCCAGGTGAGCTAAAAAAAAACAAACTATTATTTTAGTGTTTTAGTCCATCTTTCGACATATTAGACCTTTATGGATTAACAACATATAATTCTGCGCCCTCTAATAGATGGTGTTATACCTTATATCACCGTTAGTGAAACATGTAAGTTACCTTACAGCGATGTATCCTTGCATTTCGTATGTTCCTGAGCAATATTTATTGCATTGCAAATTCATTGATAAATGTTGTTATCCGTAAAAATATATAATAATTTAATATCATACATAATATGAAGGATTCAGATACAAATTAATTAGAAATACCATATTTGTACGCCAAATGCGATTCTATAGATTCATAAATGATGCTCTAATTGTGATTGATGCTCTATATAGGTATAGATGTTTTTTTGTTAATACACAACAATATTCGGAATAAAACTTCAACAGCATATTAGAAAAAAAAATATTTCAACTTAAACATATTATCATATATCAGAAGGTCACTGATGATTTTTTTGTAAAAGAAACGGACGATTGGCGCCAAAAAAAAATCAATTATGGTTACTATGATGAGTTTATATTATGACATCTGATTTGACAATAGCAAACTAAACATCGATGTTATGCACTGTACGAGATGTTCGTTCCAGTTTAATCAACACACTGAGGCCTTTTTATAACGCGTTTGCAACCATTTACTCGATACTGTTATACATTGAATGGCTTCATTGATGTATGAAAGAACAAAAAAGACAGGATACATTTCAAACATAAGAACCCTTCTATTTGTGAAAATAAGTGAAATAATCAAACTTACTTTTCATTTCTTTCTTTTTTCACAGTGCCAGATGTTTTTTTGTTTTTTGTCTACTGCAAAACTTTAAAGTTCAAACCAAACTAACGTTCTTGATTAAATTCCCATGTATATTAAACTGTGTCATTTGCAGATGGAAAGTACGTATTGAAAATATGTAAATGCCACACATCTACCCTGGATTTATGAATTCGCCAAAAATGCTGATTTAATGAAGCTCGCACTAATCAGTGGTTCATTTTATCATATTCTTCAATCATCTCATTAAAAACGTTCCTTTCAAATCCTTTACATTTATCCGGAGTTGAGTTGAAGGCAGTATTAACAGATCAAAACCTTTAAAACAAATGTAAAAAAAAGTAGCAATATGTTATAACAAGAATCTAGATAACATTTCAGTGTGTCGACAACAAAAATGTCTAATATTAAAACAAGTTATTTGAAAATTAGACATGACATTGGCGAAAAATATCAACCGAATACTTATTTTTTTTGGTTTTAATATATATGAAGATGAACGGGGAAAAAAACCCTTACGTTTACTGTAGTTTCTTGTCTTCCATCATTTAGGGTTGTTAAATATCAGAAAATAATCGATCTAGATCTTTTAAGAGAAAGATAACTCATGATCAGAAGATGTAACCATTGTATTGGAATATGTTAAAAGTTCAGCCATTTCTTTGTTCAGTTCCTGTTTCATATTATTAAATCCCATTTCAAGAGCTGTCTTTTTCATATTTTATCTTAAAATTTTATGGTCTTTTATTTCTTTCACACGAAGTTGTGTTTTCTTATATATTTGGAAGAGCCATGATCATGATGATATAACCTACTTTTTGGCAAATTAATAAAGACATCTATGCAATTCAATTATCTACGTCCAACATTTTGAATGATCCATTATATTTACAAAGTGCCTATAATGTTGCTCAGTCCAAGATCCATGCACAAGAAAGTGAAAATTTCATATCTTCTCTCAATTATAAAATGGTTAAGTAGTGCTATAAATCTGTCGTTTCATACTGATAAGGTGACCGATAATATTACTTACCTAACAGATGTTTTAAACACAAAATTGTAAAACTTTGAAAATTTTAGGAAAATGCACAGGCACATTTGGTGTCGACCCTTTCCCCCCTTTTTTTTAAATTTAATAAAAAAATTAATATTTGAAATATTGTTTGATGTATCCTGACTTTCAAGATATATTTGAAAACTAATTATATTTATGTATATGGTTTTTAAATTATTTAAATCTTGCAATTTATTGAAAAAATTAAATTTTGGAATAAAAACAAAATCATATAGTATAATGAAAAAAAAGATACTTTTCTTGATTGGTATTGTGTATTTCATTTTTATCCCTTCTTGCAACAATTGTCACTTTAAGATTGAGACAGAAACCATGTGGTGTCTGTGAACTAACATAATATAATTGATGTTACAGTTTAATTTGAAAATATTGTGTTTTCTAAGTGGTGCAGGAGATAAGTTCACTTTTTATTCAACATCATTTTGATGCAAATTCTTGAGCTTAGATCATAGACTGTGCTGATAAAAATAATTAATCCAAGAATCGAAAAAAAAACATCCAACCTGACCGTATTCGCTGACATGCAATTTTTTTCTAATAATTCTTTTAGACGTAAGATGATATTTGATAATGTAATACGATGTTGTTCGTAAAAGTCTACTCTTAAAACTTACAGGGTGACTTTTAATTACAACTTAATCAATTAAGGTTGCATTGTTGTTGTTAAGATTCGTCAACTTAGACGAGAGATAAAGATCTTTTTAAGTTTCATACAACTGGTAAACTTAAATGACTTAAGGAAAATGTATTGAACAACTATGTATAAATACGCAGGGGCTTGTTTGTTACGGAATAGAAACGCAAGTATTGAACTCAAAGTACATTTTATAGAAACAGAAAAGTATTGTCGTTCATAAAAGATTCAAATGGTTCACGCAGAGATTCTGTTTAAATGTTATTTAAAAGGCAATTCAACAGTATACAATGCATACATAGTGGAGATCATTTGGGGCAGATACCAAAGTGAGAATAACAAATACTGGTACAAACTTCTGACATGGAATGTATAAACAATAAATATTGTGTTTACTTTACTCCTCCGTGGTAAATTTGTTTTGTTCACATTGATTTTAATTACAAGACGCATATAAGTTCATGTTTCACAGAAGTTTGAACGAACCTGAAATGTAAAAAAAATACTCAACTCATGACATTCTTCTAATGAACATAAAAATTTTAAGCATATTGTTCCACATCTTTTACCTAGCAAACTCATTGATCAAAGCGTGTGAAAGCTTTGATAATTGAAGAGAATAATCATGACGACAATAAACAGTCCTGTGTCAACTAGTGTATCCTTGAGATACTGTTTATGACATGTGATTATTATAAATAGGTATAAGAAACATAGCATGTGCTCGAATATTTTCTTTTTTGAAAGGCAATTCTTATAAAAATTATAAAAAAAATAGTTACAAAAGAATGGTTAATATTTCATTATTTGTAAGTAACCAATGATAAATATGATCTCGTAGACCTACAATGAATATTAAATTAGATAAAGAACATGTTATAACATACAACACCTACTGACAGATTTCGGTCAAATACATATACCTTGTTTGTTACTTCCTGGATGAAAACAGGTGAGGTTGAACATTTCAAACCGTCTTTTTCAACACAGTAGTGTTAAGGTTGAACAAGATCCCATAGTACTACAAAATCTCTGGTTACAGTCCTGCCGTATAAATCCTCTCTGATGCGAGGCGGAGTCTCAGGATTATCCGGGTACGCAGCTCTGTCTATGTAAAAGAAATATCCACCATTTGTTATTTGCAGCGTGAACGTAACACTGGGAATACATTAATGAAACATTTTATCTGAATGTGCATACGTTTCTTAAAGTACATACATTAATTATGGTGAGAAAACTTATCAGAAGTTGGTTGTTTTGTAAAGTTTGTCAAAACAGTTGCAGATAGAGGATATGGTTGGTCGTTGATATAAAAATAGAACGATTTGTTATGATATTGATACATTCGTGGGACTAGCTGTATATTCTTTGTTTGTTTGTGCACTGGTGTAATGTCATTAATTCGTGACAGGTGTCCTTTTTTACTCTGTGGTTTACATGTTGTATATTTTTCTTATGCTATTAGTATGTGTTTCTCTGTCCTGGAAGCGGGAGGTTTGGCTATCCATAAATCAAACATAAGTCCAACCCTCCATTTCTCTCTAAAAGTTCTTTACCAAAACAGTAACATGGCAGTCGTTATCAAATAGTCCGTGTCAATGTATTTCGGCGTTTGTTTTTGTTGCAGTTTACTGTTTCTTTTGTTCCGTTGTTAACACTAAGGGTTGACATGTTTCCCTCATTTCAAGTTCGTAATCCAAATTGTAATACAGTGAGGACTGCAGTCACATATTTGACTTTTGTTTACTATGCCTGTTTTGGTCACGCATCGTTGTAAATATAACAAAATTTGATGCGACTGTCATACAAGTGAGATATTTAACGTTATAAAATTAGGTACAATCCAACCAGGTACAATCCATTATTTTCTACATATGAAAATGCCAGTAACAAGTCAGGTATATGACAGTTGTTGTCCAATCGTTTGATGTGTTTTGTCATTTGATTTTGCCATTTTATTAAGGACTTCACGATTGAATTTTCCGCGGAGTTCAGGATTTTTGAGATTTTTCTTTTTTCGTTTGATCGATATATTACTATAAAACAGAGGTATAATAATGTTGCATTTATAAGAATGAGAAACCTTTCCAAAGAGACAGGGACAAAATTGTAAAAATGTAAAGGATGTTCAAAAGTTATCGTTTGTTTATTTGGTTCATAAGTGTTTCTCGTTTCTCATTCTTTTTTTTTTAAATATATTTGACCGTTTATTTGTTTGATTGGTCTTTAATTTTTCATTGTATGGGCTCATTATAGCTCTCTGTTCAGTATGAGCGAAGGCTCCGTGCAAAAGATCGCACTTTGACATATAATGGTTTATTGTACAAACTGTTATTTAGATGAGTATGTCATTGGCATTCATACTACATCTTCTTATATGTATATAACATACGGATATTCACTTACATATCTTCATGTTGAAGTGGAAAGTGTTCATTTCCATTCATTGAACGGGACATTTGACTCCCTGAAGATATATTCGTCTGGTGTCGGTAGTTCTTTATTTACTCGACAACCACGAGCTATTTCAAGTATTGTAATATTTGCATCTACAAAATGGAAAACAACACGTTAAATAATTTATTGCGTCCTAAACGCTTTTCTGGATTTACCTTCATCAGAAACATTCAAGGCAAACATTTGCAATCCGAAGATGGATAAGAACCAAAAACCGTTGAAGAGCTATATGTCAAAAATACCTAAAATAAATAGCCAAACTCATCTAAAGCCAATTTGCCTGAGGAAGTTGAAGCCTTTTTGAAACACACTTTGATCGTATAAGTTGTTTAGTATATAAAATAAAATACGTGGTGTTATTGTCAGTGTAACAACTGTCCATCAGATACCACATGACATAGAAATAAACAACTATAGGTTACTGTATAATCATTACGTCATGTAAAAAACAGTGTAAACGTTTGAAATAGTTCAAATACGGCCTGTAAAATACAATTTTAAAGTTTGAATCAGTTTTATTGAATCAGTATTTTTCATTTTGCCGGAATAAAAGGGTATCACAAGCCCAGTAGTCAGCCCTTTTCGTGCTGACAAGAATGGTCATTGATATGGTTATATTTATAAATTTACTGTTTACAATTTTTTGAATTTTTTGAAATACTAAGGCTTTTCTATCTCAGGCATAGAATACCTTTGCTGTATTTGGCAAAACTTTTAGGAATTTAGGTGCTCAATGCTCTTCAACTTCGTACTTTGTTTGGCTTTTTTAATTTTTGGATTCGAGCGTCACTGATGAGTCTTTTTTAGACGAAACGCATGTCTGGCGTATATACTAAATTTAGTCCTGGTATCTATGATGAGTTTATTTACAACCACTGGGTCGATGCCACTGCTGGTGGAGATTTATTTCCCCGAGGGTGTCACAAGCCCAGTAGTCAGCAATATTTTGTGCTGACATGAATTGTCATTGATATGGTTATATTTATAAATTTACTGTTTACCAATTTTTGAATTCTTGAAACACTAAGGCTTTTCTTTTTAAGGCATATATTACCTTAGCTGTATTTTGCTAAATTTTTAAGGAATGTTGGTGCTCAATGCTCGTCAACTTCGTATTTTGTTTGGCCTTTTTAACTTTTTGGATTAGAGTGTCACTGACTGTACAATCGTAAACTTTTAAGTTAATGCTTTCTCTTACTGCTGATGGCATATTTAAAATTAAGTCCTTAGTAAATTACAAACTAGAGTTATGAATATATGATCATTCTTTAGTTTAAATTGGTCTTTAAACAAACTGTAAGTAGTTGTGATGGTTATTTCTTGAAACTACTGTCTGTTGTCCTTTTAAGTGATCTAAAAATGAGATGAGTCGAGCTGTTGCCCGCTGATTTATGAAGATTATTTTTTATCGAAAGGAGACCTGTACGTTAATCAGTTTGCCTGAGTATATATACGTCTGTCGCAAAACAGAAACCCATTATCCAGTGTATGTTGCTAATTGCAGTTGTTCTAATCTGCCAGTCCGTTTTTTTTTTGTTCGCCTTTTGGAATAATATAACAGATCTGTTGAAGGGGCACTAGTTACGAGATCCATAAAAAATCTAAATTTGACTTTGTTTTTGTTCAATCTTTAATGAAAGTGAAATAATAATTCGCTTTAAGCGAGAGATGGATACATATGCATTGTGTATGGAAAGTTATGAAAAGTTTATAAATAGATCTGTTAAAAGGACACTATTTTCGACATATGTAAAAAATCTAAAATACTTTATTATTTTCAAACAATAATGAAAGTGAAATAATTCGCTGTTAGCTTGAGATTGATAACGCATGCATTGTGTTTATAAAGTTATGTAATTGACAAGAATGTCAACATTAAAAGTGAACAAAGGAAGTTAATTTGATTGACTGACTCGATCCACAAAAAAATCATTCTTATAAGGTAAAACGATATATATATATATATTGTTTTAATCTAAAATATGAAACTAAACAGATCTAGAAAAAATCCAATTCCACGAGTTATTTTAATCTATGTATATTTATATGTATGTTTACATCTCTCATTTAGTCAACGGAGGACTTAAGGGATCAACTCAATAATTAACCCAACGCGTTTAGACTAGAATACTCACTAGACGAAGCTTTGTATTATAGAGCCCATGCACTGTAAATTGTTGTATTTTAGACCTTTAAAAGTTTAAAAAAAAGTTTTAGATTGTTACAAATCCAATATGAGAATTTTAGTCAAATCGCTGAACATTAACTTGATAGCTTGTACTCCTTGAAGGTCAAGCGAAAAGTTCATAGATTGTCCTATTGTATTGACAACTACTCGTGTTTCATTTAAGACTTTTGGTTCGGTTTCATTTGAATATTCACAACAAAAATGTTGAATTTTGTAGAAACTAGAAAATAACACTAGCAATCGCAGGTTTGACGCGACTTTACATATTAGTAGATAATTATGTATACAGTGTAATCATTCATAAACTGTAATTGAATATCATTTACACTATAGAACTTTTGGATACTAGTAATGTCCAACTTATAAGCTATATCTTACGTATACAATTCTTCATGAAAGGGTCATCATTGCCATGTGTGTCCTTATGTCTTATGCCTTAGGCCCTCCAATACAGTTTGTCAAGTATCTCCCCTTCACAATACTCACAGTGATTGTCTGACATAGATGTACAACTTCTGTAGTTGCAGTGGTTTATTCGAGGATAAACTACAGTACAATATATATTCAAATAAAATTGTAAAATGCGGAACAGTCTTTAATCTAGATTTAACGGGGATGAAAATATCATCATTCACATACACGTATATATAAAAGAAGATGTGGTACGATTGCCAATGAGACAACTATCCACAAAAGACCAAAATGACACAAACATTAACAACTATAGGTCACCGTATGGCCTTAAAAAATGCACAAAGTCCATACCGCATAGTCAGCTATAAAAGGCCCCGATAAGACAATGTAAAACAATTCAAGCGAGAAAACTGACTGCCTTATTTATGTAAAAAAAAAATGAACGAATAACAAATATTTAACACATAAACAAACGACAACCACTAAATTACAGGCTCCTGACTTGGGACAGGCACATACATGAATAATGTGGCGGGGTTAAACATGTTAGCGGGATCCCAACCCTCTCCCTAACCTGGGACAGTGGTATAACAGTACAACATAAGAATCTGTAACAAATCAGGCCAGTATTACTCCTTACTGGCCTTCTCGTTCCTGTTTTTTGTATGTATTAGTAGAAGGAATTTATTTGTTAAACGAGGCGCAATATCTCATTTTTTTTATTTTGTGCAGCTATAGTAAAAGTATACTCACAATCTAAATCACGGTCTTAACAATACAAGTTTTTTTAGGTTAATGACACTCGTCACCCATCTTACTAATTCATAGGACATCAAAAGATTCGTAAGCCATCGGTCATGTAAAATATCTGATCTTGAAACTTTTCTGAATTTTAAAGGAGTAGGTTCAGTCAGACCCCATTTTGGCCCCAAAATATAGCAGTTTTGCAAAATTGTGAAAATGTAATTTTCAGGTATTCATTGGAAAGTAGAATGCTTCTGCTACACAAAAATGGTATTGTTTTGATAATACAATGCATATATCGGGTACTAACATCATTAAGTCATTCTAAATTACTGAAATCTTCACATTTTTAGCATTTTGGTTACAGTTTAGACTCAAATGAAAGTGGCCGCATTCGTGTTCATTCATAATATTGAAATGTAAGTTGTATTTAATGATAATACATGACATATATAAAGGTTGAAGATGAACACGGATGCGGCCACTTTCATATTTAACAAAAACCATCTGAAAAGTAACGATTGTTTTGCATATTTGATAGATTTATTATATTTTTGCTTGAATCGGAGGGTTTTTAATGCCTTCATCAGCTGGGGCAATATGCGCAATTGTTATTCCATAGGCCGTAACGGTAACGTTTTCTTCTGTTGCTCAGCCCATATCGTAAACTTGTATATGTATGATGGCTTGTTTCGAAGCTGAGACATTTTTACATATGTGGTTAAATTTTCGGGGTACGAAGTGTGATTCATTTTCCCGTAATTTAGCAAACCCCGAGTATCCTTTTGCGATGTCGCTCCTCATGGTAAAAAATCCCAATTTTAACACAATAAGTTCTTTGAAATTTTAATACTTTGAACACATTTCATAGCTCCATGGTTTTTACACATTTATTCTGTGTTCCCTTATTTTCTACATTAACACTAATGGTTCAGCTCAGTTATTTGTTTATCATAGAAATGTGTCAAATATCACTACACAGAGATTTTTTGTTTACACGTGACTTTTGTGTTCCTCATTTCAAGGCGCATTAGGGGTATTGTCCCAGCTAACATCTATCACATATACTAATTGAATTAATTGAAATAGACACTTAAGTGTTTAAAAAGTGTCCAAAATCTTTCGTTAGATGAATCTGAAATTTGAGTCCAAATCGGCCTTTACCGGACCTGTGCTACTCCTTTGGAAATTGAAACACGTTTATAGAAACAAAGCAAATAAGACTAGTACTTGTATAACATCACATCCATTGAACAATTCAAATCACAGAGAACAACACTAAAAACTGAAGCAAGAATATAAACCCCTTCTTTTGTAGACGTAACGCGCTTCTAGCGTAAAAAGCTAATATCAATCATGGCCATGGTATTTATGAGGAGGTATTTAACACAAAACTAAAGTGATCACAAGAGCTCCAGTAGGAAAGGAAAGCAGATCATGTTCCATATGTGGTAATCATCGTGGTATTCGTGTTACGAAATATAGTATATATTCGATGATAAATCTAATTTAGTTCTATTTTATTCAACACAACGATGTTGGGATAGTGTTTATAACAATTAGAACAAATGGGGCGTTATCATGAGTATTCAACAAAGGTTTACCGACTCGTGATAGCGCTTAGAAAATTTACAAAAAGATTGCTTCAACTAAAAAAACATGGAACTCTCACCTTAACAGCTAGCTACCGTCTTAGAAGCAACCCCTAATACGGACATGAAAGGAAATACAATTTCCACTATGGTGTATCAATAAATACTACATATGCAAGCGCTGCTGGAATGTTGCGACATATGAATGGAAATTTCTCAAATAGGAAGCTGAAATCGTCCATTTTGTTTAAGAGTTTATTCTCAACCGACCTGCGTTGTCAATTTCTAGTTTCTGCGTGTGTTAAATTTCAATGTTGTGTCGTTGTTTTCCTCTTATATTTTATGCGTTTCCTCGGTTTTAGTTTGATACCCCGATTATGTTTTTTTTTTTCATCCATTTAAAACAGAGGTATACTACTGGTGCCTTTATCTAGATGTAAGTCTGAATATATGGCATACTGAATTGTATTTCTAGTACTCTTTATCCTAAGTGCGATAAAAGTATGCGTTCTTCAAAGGTATTAACCAAACTATGAATTATTTAGTGAGAAGACTTTATATATAAACCGGAAAGTGTTGCATAAGTATAATTAAAGCTGTTTTTTTAAATGTTTCATAAGAAGTGTCTGCATGAAGTCTGGGTCATATGAATACAGGACCAAGTCAGATGGAAAGCAGCACAGTTGGTTACAATGAGAATGACGACTATTTGTCGAAAAACACGTCCTACAAGCAAAGTGCTTTAAATAAGTTGTCGATCATGAATGCAATAATTAATGTTTGTTTCAAAAGTATTTTTTTGATGTTGTTAGAATCCGAGTTGATTTTTTTCAAAATTTTAATTGTCCGTTTCTTTAAGCGAGAAATAAGTAACTACATCAGCCAATTTTTTTTTACATAAATTAAAGTGTATAATCGGGTATACGTGTGTTAAGGCTATCACTTTCAAGTGGTGTTTTACCGTTTCAAGATTTATCAATGAAATTAAGATTGGTTAATTGTTGTTAAGATGAAAACTTATTGTTCTATAGTAATAATCATTGAAGCTACCAAAAACATAACGAAATTTTCCTTTTTTTCAAAATTTAATTGTCAGTTACATTAAATTACATAAAACTGTTTTCGTAATTGGTTTAGATTATCTCATAATTTTAGAGTGCATTAACATGTCAAATAAAATCTCAGAACAAATATATTAAAGTGATAAGTACACTTGTCAAAGTCTAAAGCTTAAGTCTATATCATAATTTAATTAAAGTGTGCAAAATTCAGGTGAATGATAAACATGCTCTCCTTTTTTTGTAAAAGAAATCTATAATGTGTAATGGTTTTGTTTATATTCATGAAAATGCATAAACTTTCTGTCACTAAATTTTCCAAACGTTGTTAGTGTACGATAAGTAAGTGGAATTTACACTTGTCTTGTATTCTAGAATCAAAGATATATTAATCTTAAGTTGTTGGGGATATTTATATCAGTGGATTGATAATATATTGGTTGAATAAAATGTAAAAATTATGCAAGAATGACCAAAGCCATACACTTTTAAAATTAATTATTGATATGACAACATTGCATTATCTAAGGATAATATACGTCTTTTATAGACATGGATAAATCGGAGGACTACTCTAAGTCTCTTTAATTTTCACAATCGTCTTTTTAACAAATTGATACTCTTTCTTATCAAATCATATACAAAATAAAAATGAAATGAATAACTGTGGTAAAAACTAATAATCATTTGCATATTTCGTTGCAGTTTAGAAACTCGAATTCTATTAATGTCCAAAAAAAAGTACATGGTTCTTCAAGCTCGTTATTACTATAGCTAGCAAATAAAGTTTTATCTTAAACGGACACCCAATGGTAGACGAAAAGGGCCAACATAAATCTGGCATATTAACCACTTGAACAAAAGTGTATGTGTTGCTGCCAACTTGAC
This sequence comes from Mytilus galloprovincialis, assembly GCF_965363235.1. Taxonomy (NCBI): domain Eukaryota; kingdom Metazoa; phylum Mollusca; class Bivalvia; order Mytilida; family Mytilidae; genus Mytilus; species Mytilus galloprovincialis. Next base: position 9,597,367 of record NC_134844.1, read on the forward strand.
GTACTCTCTACTCTTTGTATGACTATTTAGTTTGAAAAAAATAGTTTGTGCTTCACCATGATAAAGCTTTTAATATACCAAATATCTAAGATATTAAGTTGACAGAAGTTATGTGTTGAAAAACAGGATGAACAGTGATCCCTATATAAGGTTCCTCTAACGTTGGTTGCTGGTCACTTAATTAAATAAAATACAAAACAGTTTAGTAATTATATTACTTTTTAAACATAATTAAATTTAATAAAACATTAACAATATTAAACTTGAACATTTTTTGTTTGAATCTATTCCTGTGAGGATTAAAATGTCCTTTTTCTGAAAAATTGTTAATGTTTACAGTTCCACCAGTTACAGAAGCTAACATATTAGAGTTGACACTGTGAAGTTGTGAAGCAGGTGTACAGTACCTCTCAACTGTGTTATATGAACTATTGTTTTTCTGTTTGTCTTTTTCATTTTTGCCATGGCGTTGTCAGTTTGTTTTAGATTTATGAGTTTGACTGTCCCTTTGGTATCTTTCGTTCCTCTTTTAATCTATTTATATCAAGTCGGAAACATCGTTTTTATCGTTTTTATCATATCGTTACGTTTGTCAGTGTTGATTTCACATCTTTGAAACTGAAAGCCTTTGTTAGATTAATTCACAATTGTTTTACATGCGGTTCAATTTGATCTTTACATTTTAGACACCTACCAATGGTTGGTAGAACTCATATGTTAATTACCTCTAAAAGTGAGCACAATACACACTCAAACTTATAATTGAAAATTATTGTAAGGATATTGCACAAAATACAATAAGACTAACTATAGTTATTGTTCATCACTAAACACAACATAGTAGTAAGATAAAAACTGAGTAGCACGAACCCCAAGAAACCTGGTGTAATATCAGGTCTTCTATGGGGCGGTATGCAGAATCCTACTCCACATGTTGCACCTGTCGTGATTCTCATGAAGTAAACATCTGTTTATCATTCAGTAGCTCCAATTAAGGAAAAATAGGACTGTTTTGCTACTTGTGCCTTATTAGACTTCATGTCTCACTAATGTATAACCCACAGGTTATTGTATCTAGATGGAATCTATTCAATTGAATACTAAGAGAAAAGAGATCACCTGAGATCTCCCCGAGTTTTTGGTGGGGTTCGTGTTGTTTGTTTTTTAGTTTTCTATGCTGTGTCATGTGTACTATTGTTTTTCTGTTTGTCCTTTTCATTTTTAGCCATGGCGTTGTCAGTTTGTTTTAGATTTATGATTTTGACTGTCCCTTTGGTATCTTTCGTCCAATGGGTTTAAAAAGAACCAATCTATTCTTGTTTTGTTCATTTGAAATAACGTCGGTCTGTAAATATAGTTGACTTGTAATTATAAGCAGTTTTTATAAAAGAAATCTATTACGTCTGAAGAACTGCAAGACATTCTTCGTAAATATATTTACCCTATATTAGCTACAGGCATACAAATAATGCAGCATAACAGAATATAAGGATGAATGTAGATGAGATAAGAACATTATAGAATTTAAAATTGATACCATAAGTCACAAGGGCATTAGTTAAGAGGAACAATATTTAAATATATTGACGGTTTTGGAACTCCTTTTGAACTGGAAACGGCTGACTTTGACATTGACTTTGTATCTAGCCTCGCACTGTGTGGGTTTCAAATGGAACGAAAAACCTAGAAACTGCTAGTACATGTTTGTAGGAAGAGTGGGTGATATGGGGCGGAATAATTTTACCTGTAACTTAGAAAAACCACAAGGAGTCAAAACATCTGACATCAAAGTCTAATCTAACGTGACTGCAGCCTTCAAGTCACATTTATAATGACACTAACGATGTACGACATTCACGTGACCTAAGACGTTTTAACTTCATCTTAGCTGTACCTCATCAGTCATTTCGGACAATTCGTTATTTGTACATATTTCTAAATTCGGTTTTTCTCAATTGATAACGTTAATGTTGGAAGTACTAGATAAATTGCATGCTTATATTGGTGATTTTGAATCTGTTCAAAGTTTTCTTTTTCTACCCTGTATACCACATTGCCTCACATTCTCATTAAGAAAAAATTCACACACCTAATTAAATGGGCATTCAAAAAATCAGAATGTGAATATATATATTCAAACTCTTTTAGGTCATTTTTTAGTAGCAATAAACAAAAAAACTATGTTAATTGGACATGCTTTGATACTATATTTGCCCTTGAATTTTTACTAGATAACATTTTTGTTCGCTTTGGGGATTCCGTATATCGTCAGATTATCGGAATTCCAATAGGGACTAACTGTGCACCACTTATTTCGGACCTCTTTTTGTATTGTTATGAGTTACAATTTATGACAAAAATAAGCAAAGACCCATCAAAACAACATCTGATAAACAAATTTAATAATACTTTTAGATATTTGGATGATATTTTGGCTCTCAATAATGACGACTTCAGTATGTATATTAATGAAATTTATCCTGGTGAACTTACTTCAAATAAAGCTAATACTAACAATGACCACTGCCCTTTCCTCGATCTTGATATCTATATCACTAACAGAAAGCTGAATACTAAAATTTATGATAAAAGGGATGATTTTTCATTTCCTATCGTTAATTATCCGTTTTTAGATGGTGACGTTCCCTTGACACTATCTTACGGTGTTTATGTATCTCAACTTGCACGATTCGCTCGTGTATGTAACAATGTTTTAGATTTTAACGAGAGAAATTTATGTATTACTGAAAAATAATTACACCAGGGTTTTCGATATCACAAACTAGTCAAAACATTTACTAAATTTTATCATCGGTATAAAGACATCATTCGTAAATATAGTTCAACATGCAGACTTCTTATACGTTCTGGTATTTCACATCCAATTTTTTATGGAAATATTCTTTATAAAGCACAAATGTGTCAGTATTCACCTCATAAACTTACAAAACCTTTAAATAGACTTATTAAGAAAGGATATAATTACGATACTGTTGTCAAGTCTTTAAAGATTGCATATTTTGGCGTTAATATTGAGTCGCTGATAAGGTCTTTGCGTCGGAACTAAACACATTTATTCTAAAAACAGTTGTTGGCATGACACGGGTTATGTTCTTCTCATATATGTTATGATGGTATGATACTAAACCCCTAACGGGAAGGATTGTGCCTGATGTTCATATGATGAAATCATAATCTTTCAGTCAGTTTAATTGAAGTCTGGAGCTGGCATGTCAGTTAACTGCTAGTAGTCTGTTGTTATTTATGTATTATTGTCATTTTGTTTATTTTCTTTGGTTACATCTTCTGACATCAGACTCAGACTTCTCTTGAACTGAATTTTAATGTGCGTATTGTTATGCTTTTACTTTTCTACATTGGTTAGAGGTATAGGGGGAGGGTTGAGATCTCACAAACATGTTTAACCCCGCCGCATTTTTTGCGCCTGTCCCAAGTCAGGAGCCTCTGGCCTTTGTTAGTCTTGTATTATTTAAATTTTAGTTTCTTGTGTAGAATTTGGAAATTAGTATGGCGTTCATTATCACTGAACTAGTATATATTTGTTTAGGGGCTAGCTGAAGGACGCCTCCGGGAGCGGGAATTTCTCGCTACATTGAAGACCTGTTGGTGACCTTCTGCTGTTGTTTTTTTATTTGGTCGGGTTGTTGTCTCTTTGACACATTCCCCATTTCCATTCTCAATTTTATTATATCATTTATTTAAAAAGAACCAATAACATTTATAATCATGGCTCTATATTTTAAAACCACGAAAAGAAGACCATTCATGTCCATTTATAAATTGGCCTTTGAATTGAGTGACGATGTAGACTTTGTCCTTTGCCACCAGCTGTATAACAATGCTCTGTGTGCTTGACATATGTGCATTCGGCAGTCCTTTGTCATCAGATTGATTGCTGGCAACTTTGTTACCATTATGCATTATATCAGTAATAAAGTACTTTAGTGGAGCCGTAAGCGTTGTGCAAGTGAAATAATAAAGACCTTCATAAGGTGCAATGAACTGTCCAGTGGAGGCATCGTATCCGATCAAATATCACTATAGATCCTGCATTAATATTACTTTGATGTCTAGATGATTTAGCCAGAAATCCAACCATCTTTTGGCGACCTAGGTAGAAAAACGATCATTTGCTTACATCAAATAATTCTAACACAGAAATTAAATCTCTGCATAAAAGCCAACATATAAGTACATAATGGTCAGTTTCCTAAAAAGTACCTGATCTATGAATACTTTTGACTGTCCCTTTGGTATCTTTCGTATCTCTTTTCAAATACACCTTAACAGCTTTCAATCTTCATTTCTGGTAGTAAATGATTAACCTTACAAAATTGAGTCCTGCATAAAACGATTTTCAGTTTCAACGTGCTGAAGTTGTTTGCCATATCATTTGTAAAACAACGATTATCAAAATCTCAATGGGTCAATGTTTACACTATAAATGTATAAGTATGTGTTTACTACTGAATCCTCTAGATACATGTTGGTTGCGATATTGTTTATTGTTTGTTATTTTGTTTTACAACCGTCCAACTAACACAAATATGTACTTTAAGCAGTTCCATGTATAATAGACATTGAAAAAGGATACAGATAAAACATTATTGTATTTCCACTCAGATCTATTTAGTATACTGATTGAACTTGATAGATTAACCCAAATCAGATCGTAGATCTGCATTATGTCTGCCTCTTACTGCTGTTGCATTGGTAAGTTGCAACAATTGTAAACAAATGATATTCAAATGAAATAATTTCTGAGGGCCTCTATAGACGACCCCATACTTGAACTACAAAAGCCATGAAGTCTAAAAAGACTATTTTTTGTCTGAATTTGCATGAATTTTAACTCTGAGATTCTTGGCAGTATTAATATTGTCGTAACATTTCTCGACCCGTTCTGTATCATCTGATTATAGTCTAAGACTTGATTATTCTCGACTAATTCTTAATTGCCTTAAGTTTGTCTCTATCAGTCTTGACATATTCGTGACATTCTAACAAAGGTCTTGTCATATTCTTAACATTCTTAATGATGTCTGAATATGTCTTGACACATTCTTGACAGTCTTAAAGATGTCTGAATATATCTCGACACATTCTTGACGATCGGAAAGATGTCTTGGCACTGTTTCACAGTAAAAGTTTCGCCTGCATTGTGTATAGACACATCCCGAATTGTTTAAACACTTAATTTGTGGCTGTTATATATTTATTTTATTTAGACTAGTTAGAAGAATCAAGATTTGTATAAGAAAACATTTTTAGTGCGTCTAAATGGGAGTTCGCCAAATGACCCCCCTTGTTTTTTAATTTTTTAACAATTCATTTTTTGAATGTTTAATTAAGTTGATTTCACTTGGAATACATGTCTTAGATACTGGCATATAACATTTGATATTTGAGATTTTAAATATGCATATCTGTGTGAAATCCATATCATAAGACCAATGAATTAGATATAAATCATTGATAAGACCCTTTATAGGTTTTCTATTATTCCCGGTGTAAATAATAATTCTCTTTTAATCTTTCAGATTTGTGTTTTTGTAAAATTATTTCACTTCATTATTTTGACGAAAAGAATCCATTTTAATTTAGAAATTTTTAATTATGATAAAGAATTTCATTTTGATATAACGACAGACTTTTTGAATTGTAGCATAGTCAGTCAACTGATAAGTTGCATGGCTGATTAAAAAAAAAGCAGTACTGTTTCATATGACAATTGTGTGTATACCCTGAGGTGAGTATAATTTATTTGGAATACAGGAAGTTTCTGGGAAACATCCTGTTCACATGTAATACTTAATACATATTTAATATTTATGTGACTTATAGACCTTCTGACTCGGGTGTATTTGTAAATTTTATGTTAAACTTTATAAATTGTTACACTACTGATATTACACAAATCACTATAATACATAATATACTTACTTACTTTCTCATGTGGCTGATTTACTAAGCAGGTATATAGATTTACAAATTAAAGTGCACATATGATCAGTTTTGGTGGATGCGGTCAAATATTTTTTTTGTACAAATCAGCATGAAGTATCAAAACTACTGAAATTTTGTAACGTATCAGTATTTTGAGTAAAATGAGGACATGCTGGCACCCTAAATTTAAGCGAACAAAAAATTGTTGTCATTGTATTGCAATATTGTTGTCCATTGTATTTATACATATAATCCTGACATAAAAAAATATGGCTGATATAATATGGGAGTATATAGATTCACAAATAAAAGTACACATATGGTCAGTTTTGGTGGATGCGGTCAATAATTTTGTTGTACAAATCAGCATGAGGTATCAAAACTACTGAAATTTTGTTACGTATCAGTATTTTGAGTAAATTGAGGACATGCTCATTGCTGGCAACCTTAATTTATGCGAACAAAAACAATATTGTTTCTATAATGCAATATTGCTGTTCATTGTATTATACATTGAATCCTGACATGAAAAATATGGCTGATTTACTATGCGGGTATATAGATATACAAATTAAAGTGCACATATGGTCAGTTTTGGTGAATGCGGTCAAATAATTTTGTTGTACAAGTCAGCACGAGGTATCAAAACTACTGAAATTTTGTAACGTATCAGTATTTTGAGTAAAATGAGGACATGCTGGCACCCTAAATCTAAGCGAACAAAAATTTGTTGTCATTGTATTGCAAAATTGTTGTCCATTGTAATTATACATTGAATCCTGACATGAAACATATGGCTGATATACTATGGGAGTATATAGATTCACAAATAAAAGTGCACATATGGTCAGTTTTGGTGGATGCGGGCAAACAATTGTGTCGTACAAATCAGTATGAGGCATCAAAACTAGTGAAATTTTGTTACGTATCAGTATTTTCAGTAAAAAGCGGACATGCTGGCACCCTAAATTTATGGGAGAAAAAAATTGTTGTTAGTATATTGCAATATTGCTGTCCACTGTTTTATACTGTGAATCCTGACATGACAAATATGGCTGATTTACTATGCGGATATATAGATTTACAAATAAAAGTGCACATATTGTCAGTTTTGGTGGATGCGGTCAAATAATTTTATTTTACAAAACAGCATGAGGTATCAAAACTACTGAAATTTTGTTACGTATCTATATTTTGAGTAAAAAGAAGACATGCTAGCACCCTACATTTATGCGAAAAAAATGTGTTCTTATTACATTGCAATATAGCTGTCCATTGTATTATACAATGAATCCTGACATTACTGTGTGGAATAAACTAAGAAAGTCGTATGTGTACTTTGCGTTGTGTTTACTTTGCGTATAATATTTACAATGGCGAAGCCCATAAAGGTACAAAGTAACGTCAAAAACATAAGACGTAAATACGGGAAACATAACGTTGACGTTTGCATTATATTCTCAACATACTGGGGGCCGCAAAAGTATATCTTTGTATAAATTCAAATATTTCTTTAAATGTCCAGAATTGAAACGAAAAAATATGATTTAAAATATAATGAGCAATTACAGTCTCTATAACGATTTGAAAATCGGACACAACAATTAATGTCCTCTAAGAATTTGTCCAAAATTTAATGTTCTCCTTTGCACGCATTGCTGCCTTTCGCATAGGCAGTATTCTTTTGGTATCGACTTCTTTCGTCTCATCTGCTGTATTTGGTAGTTCATCTTCGTTGATCTCTAGCGGATACAGTTTGACGATCGGACGCGAAGTTTGGCCACTGTTCGTTCTGATTATCGCCGAACGCACTAAACCATCATTACCAGTAACAACTTCCTCCACTACTGCTGTTTTCCATTTAATTCGCGGTTTATCGTCATGCACTTGAACTACATCTCCTACTTTAATGTTAATCTTATTGTCTCCAGTCTTTTTATGAAATTCTCGAAGTGAGGTTAAGTACTCAAATCTGCAACGGTTCCAAAAAATGTTCAATAAGAGTAGATAATCTTTGAGCACGTTTTGAAATATCTGAAGCAGTCAATGCATATGTTTCGTTAATGTTGTCCATTTCGGTACGTGGATACGGTAATGTTGTAACTCGGCGTCCATACAACAGGTGCGCGGGTGTTAACGGTTCACTATCGATAAATATATTTATTAATAGTATCGGAAGCACATGACTTGTTTGTGTTTGTTTATGTTCAACACGTGTTGATGAGCACATGGTTGCATACCTGGTTTGTTATTGTATGATTTGATTGGCTATTGTATGTCGCAATGCAGGTATTCTACCCGTTTGTACGAGGGTAGGATCGTGATTCTCGTGCAGAATCTCATTATAAATATAAGATATTTTTATAACCAGTTATTCGAAGTTCTGCCTTTACAGAGTAGCATACCTTCCGTTTCGTTATACACATAATGACCGAAAACCACTCAGACGACGAGGACACGTTGCTTTTGCACGAGCCACCAGTACATTCAGGTGCCAAGTCTAGTTCTGTACCACAGATAAGTGATCAAACTTTTGAACTTTTTACATCTTATTTTGATAGTAAGATTTCTTCTCTGAAGAACGAGTTAGTCTCCGGGAACGACTCCCTAGCTAAGAAGCTCAAGAAAGAGGTGTCTGTTAAGCTTAAGGGGGAAGGGAATCAGTTTCAATACTCCTTCAACTCAGATATAGTTTCCGAATTGCAGAAACTTCAGAAGCGTACATCCGCGGAAGATTCCGTTAGCACCAATTTGATATCGGGCCTTATTCTTAAAATCAACAGGAGCAATAAATTGATTCGAATTGCCGACAAGTCGCCAGCAGGCTGGTCCACAGTCAGAGAATACGAAAGTGATGACCTGGCATCAGATTCAGAAGATGAAAAACGTTTACGGCAAGCAGAAAGCAGGGCCCTCAAGACAATCAAAGAAAAGAAAACCCGTGGAAAACCTTACTCAAAACCGTCCGCCACCGTTTCTAGACCTGCCAACTCTACTGATACTAGTAACAGTTACTATCAGCCTTACAACGCTACTCAGCAGCCCTTTCCGAGGTTCCGTCGCCGCGAGGCGACCCCATACGACACCTGTTACGAGTGTCACCAAACTGGCCACTTCAAGAGGAACTGCCCAAAAGCAACAAACAAACCAACCTTTGGAAACTTGTCAAAGTGAAAAGATACAAGATGAGTATATTTCTTTTGTTGACAATTTAATGCTATTTGGTCATAGTAATGTTCTCTTTCAACATGTTAAATATTTTGATAATATAGATTTTTCAAAAATCGCCAAAGGAGTAAAATCAAGCTTATTTAAACATATAGAGTTTTGGAAACACATTGGGGCCAACAAATTTGTGTTGGACACCATTGAAAAGGGTTATATAATTCCATTTATGAAACAACCCCCTCCAATGAAATTTCGGAATAATAAATCTGCTTTAAAAAATAGTTTGTTTGTAAATGAAGCGATAACTGAGCTAATTAGCAATGGCTGTATTCTAGAAGTACCATTTCAACCATTCGTCGTTAATCCTCTCAGTGTTGCTACACAAAAGACTGGTAAAAAGCGTTTGATTTTAGATTTAAGTGAATTGAATTTCTATGTTTTGAAAAACAAGGTAAAATTTGAAGATTGGAAAATTGCAATGGAATTCTTCCAAAAAGATCATTTTCTAATTAAGTTTGATTTAAAATCTGGATATTTTCATTTGGACATCTGTAAAGAACAACAAACATATTTAGGTTTTTCCTAGAATAACAAGTTTTACTGCTTTTCTGTATTAGCTTTTGGTTTAAGTAGCGCCCCCTATATATTCACTAAATGTTTGAGACCAATGGTAAAGTATTGGCGAGAAAATGGTGTTAATATTGTTCTTTATCTGGACGATGGATTAGGCATGGATGAGGGTTATAAAAATTGTAAAGATACTTCTGAATTTGTAAAGTCATCACTTGAACTGGCTGGATTTATTGTCAATGAAGAACAATCAATTTTTGAACCGGTTCAGTGTTTAGAATGGTTAGGATTGATTTGGGATTCTAAAGATTTTACTTTAAAGGTGCCAGAGCGCAGAATTAAAGACACTAAAAATTCTCTTGATATTATACTAAAATCATTTTCAAATTTGAACGCACGTATGCTGGCTCAATTTGCCGGAAGAATTATATCAATGTCACCAGTTATGGGTAATGTCACAAATTTAATGACTATATATTTCGCGATAGAAAACAGAAAAACGTGGGATTCAAAACTATATTTAGTATATGAAAAATGTGTATTAGCTGAATTGAAATTTTGGCAGGAAAACTTGTTGGAGCTTAATGAGAAGCGTTTATTGAATGATTCTTTACCGAGAATTATGATATATTCAGATGCAAGTAATGTAGCTTTAGGTGCATATACTGTTGAATCAAATGAAAAGATTTTTCATTGTATGTTGAATGAAAATGAGAAAAAAATGAGTTCCACTTGGCGTGAACTCAGGGCTATTCAGTTATCGTTGAATTCGTTTGAACACGATCTGAAATGTAAAATAGTTAAATGGCATACAGACAACCAAAATTGTGTAAATATATTCAATAAAGGCAGTACAAAGTTGCATTTACAACATTTAGCTTATGATATTTTTAGAACATGTACAAGGTCGGGTATCACGTTGTGTCCTACTTGGATACCTCGGTGTGAAAATTTCAAAGCTGACTTCATATCTAAAATGGTTGATATTGATGACTGGCAAACCTCGTTTCAGTTTTTTACTTTCATGAATGAAATTTGGGGTCCTTACACAATCGATAGATTTGCCAATTTTCATAATACAAAACTGAAAAGGTTCAACTCAAAATTTTGGAATCCAGGAAGCACTGCTATTGAAGCTTTTGCTCAAAGTTGGACAATGGAAAATAATTGGATGGTTCCTCCGATAAGTTTAGTGGCTAAAAGTATTAAACATCTCATTCTCTGTAGAGCTGAGAGAACATTGATCGTTCCAAAATGGCCTTCATCGGCATTTTGGTCTTTAATTTTTAATAGAAGATTGGAATTTCAACCTTACGTTATAGAAGTTCTTGATTTTTCATCAGGTCAGAATATATTTGTTCAAGGACAAAATAAAAACTCCATTTTTGGTACCAAGCATTTTAAGTCTGATATACTGGCAATTAAGATGAAAGCGACTTAATGATGTTCGAGTTTATTTGTACATATTGTTAATTGTTTACAATATGTGAAATTTGCATTGTATTGCAAATTTGGTTCTGACACGGCTATGTATGTTGATATAGCAAGAATACATGTAGTAAGATGTATGACACGGCTATATATGTTGATATAGCAAGGTCTAGTGAATAGTACGATGTATATGAGATATATAAAAAAAAAAAAAAAAAAAAAAAGTTTTATAATATTATTATTTGTTTATTTTATTTATACGTTTTGCAGATGTTTTTAGTACTGGTCGTTGGTCTAAGGATAAAATACCACAGAATGAAGCTCTTGGCAATCTTGCAAAATGTCTTCCAGATTATTGTTTAAATTCTAGAGCTGATAATACTAGAAAGAAATACAGGTATGCATTTAATAGCTTTTGTAAATGGTGTAATTTATTTAATATAAAGCCTTTACTGGCATCAGATTACAATGTCTCATTATATTTGATTCACTTGCGAAAAAATTATAATTCTTCTGCAAAGATAGATGAAGCATATTATGCCATTCAATGGACACACAAATTAGCTGGATATGTAAATCCTTGTGATTCTTTTCTTTGTACTTCCGTAAAAGAAGGTACGCAAAGGTCAATCGGTCATCACATTGTAAACAAGAAGGAACCAATAACTCCTCATATTCTTAATCAACTGGTTTTGAAATACGGCAATACAAATAGTACTTTAAATCATAGAAGAATAGCATGTATGTGTCTCGTTAGCTATGCCGGATTTTTAAGATTTTCAGAATTAGTTAATTTAAAAAGGTCAGATGTTTCATTTCATTCATTATATATGTCTGTATTCATCGAAAAAAGCAAAACGGACCAACAAAGAGCAGGAACTCATGTTTTTATTTCCAAAACATATTCGGTTACCTGTCCAGTCCAAATGTTAGAGACATACTTGAACCAAGCGAACATTAAACACGATTCCGTAGAATTCATATTTAGATCAGTTTTATATCGTAAAAAGACTAACACGTACGTGCTAAGGGGTCATGCGCCTTTGTCTTATACAAGAGCCAGAGAAGTACTGTTAGAGGCTTTAGAATCTTTGGGATTAGACAAATCAAAATTTGGTTTGCATAGTTTAAGAGCAGGTGGAGCAACAGCTGCGGCTGCTGCTGGTATTCAAGATAGAATATTTAAGAAACACGGTAGATGGTCTTCAGATACAGCAAAAGACGGATATGTGCGTGAAAATATTTCTGAAAAACTATTCGTTACTAAGAATCTTGGCTTGTAATTTTCATACCAGTTTTTTCTTATCTACTTTGTCATTTCGAAAGTGTGCTACTCAGAAGGAGAGCTCATTCCTATTGTATACATGTGTTGAGTTTTATTGACTAAATAATTTATGTTCGGTTAAGCTTGGCGAATTAGAACATACATATATTTATTAATAGTATCGGAAGCACATGACTTGTTTGTGTTTGTTTATGTTCAACACGTGTTGATGAGCACATGGTTGCATACCTGGTTTTTATTGTATGATTTGATTGGCTATTGTATGTCGCAATGCAGGTATTCTACCCGTTTGTACGAGGGTAGGATCGTGATTCTCGTGCAGAATCTCATTATAAATATAAGATATTTTTATAACCAGTTATTCGAAGTTCTGCCTTTACAGAGTAGCATACCTTCCGTTTCGTTATACACATCCCCCACCCACCCCACCCATTTTGATAGATTTAAGTTAGACAGTAATGATGTGACAAGATATATTGTAATAATAATGTATTTATTGTGTTTTGTAGATTGTTGTTGATTTTGATTTTTAGTGGGATGGAGTCCCGATACGGTGTTTTGTTATATTGAGAAAATTGTGTGATTTACTAGGAGTAATTTGATGCAGATGGATGTTTGAATGACAATTGAAATATAAATATATATGAAATGGTTTTGTTGTTTGAAGAAAAATAAAGTTTAAGTGTGCTACTCACAAGGAGAGCTCATTCCTATTGTATACATGTGTTGAGTTTTATTGACTAAATAATTTATGTTCGGTTAAGCTTGGCGAATTAGAACATAATGTCTGTAGAAACATATGTTAGTGGTCGATCGTTCAGAATTTTCTCTATTTCTGTGACAAATGTCTGTAACATATCCAAATTAACGCACGTCCTAGGGTCTTTTTCAAATTTGTTTTAGTAAGTGCAATTAATCTCTCCCACCACCCTCCGAACCAGGGTGCACGTTTCGGAATGAATCTCCATTCGACTCCAAAAGAAGATAAAGCTTCTTCAATTTTCTTTGACTCACATAGCCGTTTTACCTCCTGTGACGCTGAAATAAAAGAAAGCGCATTGTCCGACATAACGATCTGCGGTAATGATTTCCTACTTGTAAATCGTCTAATTCCAAGTAAAAAAGATTCTTCGTTCATAGTTGGTATTATCTCCAAATGCACGGCTCTTGTCGACGCACACGTAAATAAACATATGTAAACTTTTTTCAATGTACCATCATTTTCCTTGACTTGAAGCGCTGCTGTAAAGTCTATACCTGTAACTGTGAAAGGCGGTGCTTCTTGAAGTCTTATTTTTTGTAATGGTGGAGGGTCTGGTGCCCTGTACGGTTTTCCGTTGACCTTTTTGCAAGTTGTACATCTGTGAAGTAATTTTCGGGTGAATTGGCGCAAAGACGGTATCCAGAATGTTTGACGGATTTGTGTAACGGTGGCATTAACTCCAGAATGCATAACTAGTTCGTGTGAGTTCAACACTATAAGCTCTGATAATCGGTGATTTGCTGGTAAAATATAAGGATGTTTTGCTGATTCGGATGATGGCGCATTATGAATTCTACCTTTACATCTCATTAAATTGTTTTCATCTAAATATAGTTGAAGTTGTCGAAGTCGTGGAAGTTTAGTTTTTTGTGCATTTTTTAATGTGAGTGCGCGTACTTCACCGGGGTATGCCGTCGCTTGGCAACATCGTATCCATAATATAGTTGATTGCTGTAATTCATCTGGTTGTATTTCCCCAGTGTTTCTCATAGACTTATTTGTCTTACAATTTTGAATAAAACGTTGGACATAAGTTGTCACTCGCAAAAGCTTCTTGTAAGATCCATACCTATAAGCATTTATAATTTTGTCAATTCCAAAATGAAGATTATCAATTTTGTCAGTGTTGCTTTCTTCATCTAATGTCTCCTCATTGTCGTCTGCTAATACGGATAAAGCTGTGTTAATAGGTAAATGTGTGTCCAAGTTGGCTGAATTTTGAATTAGGCAAGTCGGTCCAGTTTTCCATAATACGCTCTCCATAAACTGTTTTGCGGTTATACCACGAGTGAGCAAATCAGCAGGGTTACAATTTGTCGGGCAGTATTTCCATTTGCATTCTCCCGTTAATTCATTGATCTCTTTAATTCGATTCGATTCGAAGCGTTTCAACGGTTTTGACGTTTTTAACCATTGAAGTACAATTTGGCTGTCCGACCAAAGTGTCACATCTGTACATTCCAAAGTAGATTTAAGATGTTGTGTCAGGCGAGCTCCTATTACGGCAGCCATTAATTCCAATTGGGGCAATGTCAGCTTTTTAACGGGTGCAACGCGTATTTTTGCCATCACTAATGCGGCACTTTGTCCTTTCGATAGATACATGTATGCTACCGCTCCATACGCTTTCATGCTTGTGTCGACAAATACATGTAGTAATCTTGAGTTTGTATTTCCGGTAAAGTATTGTCTAGGCAATTTAATACTTGTAACGATTCCTATGTCTTTTGCCAGATCCTTCCATTGTAACAGTAGATTTTCGGGTAGGGGTTCGTCCCAATCATAGCGTTCTTTCCACAAATCTTGCATTAAAATCTTTGCTCGGATACTAACTGGGCTTAAAAATCCTAGCGGGTCAAATATCTTTGAAGATTCTTTCAGAATTTCCCGTTTTGTAATATTTGACGAAACAGACGGTAAAACTCGTTCATCCGTTTCGACATTCCAACGCATTCCCAATATTTTTACTTCTTTGTCGGTATCTAACACGTCCTCCTTGATAGCTAGATTTCTCACATTTTCGTTGTTTGAGGTCCATGAGCGAAGGTTAAATCCTGCATTCAACATCAGTTGTCGCGCTTCCTTGAAATAAGTTACGGCTTGAGTTTCATTGCAAATGCTAGATAAAATGTTGTCAACATATAAATCCCTTGTCAGTATTTTAGTAGTTTCATTTTCTGTTTGCTGTAAGTGTTTTAGCAGGACAGCGTTTAAGATAAACGGCGAACACGTCGATCCAAATAGTACAGACTTGAACCTATATGTCGCTAAATCGCTTTGTGGGTCAACAGGGTTATCTAACCATAAAAATCTTGTGACATCACGGTCCTGTTCATGCAGTCCGACATGTAAAAATGCCTTCTCAATGTCAGTTACTATGGCAACCGGGTTCAATCGAAATCTGATTAAAATCTTTGTAAGGGCGTTTAAAATCGGAGGTGTGTTCATTAAGCAATCATTAAGACTCGGTAACTGTGATGACTGTCGGCAGCTACAATCGTAAACTATCCTAATTGGTGTAGTTGTTGAATCCTTTTTAACGGGATGGTGTGGGATATGATGTACAATACCTTTACTAATATCGGGATCCTTAACCTTCTCAATAAATCCTCGGCGTTCTTGATCTTTGATTATCTGTCCATATACCTTAAGCATTTTGGCATCTTGACTTAATTTTCGAATTACGTTTTCAGTTCTGCGTTTCGTAACGAAGAAGTTGGTAGGCAAGGGTTCATGATATGGTTTCCATGGCAACTTTGCTATGTACTTGTTTTCTCGAAATTCGATTGCTGACTTTTGATATGTTTCCATATAATCTACCGTTTCAACATCTGTCGTGTTGCTATCTATTCCTAACGACTCTAATTCCCAAAATCTTTCTAAATTGAACTCCTCTGGTTCGTGCGATGTCAATATGTTGTACATACCTACATTACTCTGTTGTCGATAAGATGTTGGAATTGGACCAGACAATAAATAGCCAAGTTTGGACTTTACGGCAGTTGGACCATTTCCTCTTAATATTGTATCCTCTACGAAATCCCAATAGAAATCAACTCCGATGAGCAAGGAAATTTCAAAAGAAGAGTTGACTTCTGTAAACGGATGAGCTAAACGTAATCCTTTCAGGTACTTGAATTCTCGTATACCATTACCGATGTAATTGGTTAACGGACTGGCGATGTTCGGTACTACTAGAACCTCAACTGGAATTTTCGTTCTGTTTATCGACTCTACGTATACGCGTGCTCTTGACAAATGACGGACTTTGCTGTCGGTACTACCAAATGCCGATAAATGTACGGTTTCTGTTTCTAGTATTTCTAAATCTATTTTCGACGCTAACTCCTCGGTAACAAAAGAGCGCTGTGCTCCTTCATCAAACAAAATGTGCGTATCAACATATCGATTTCCCCCAACTGGTGCAACGGCAGTTTTTAGAAGCACGTTCGAACGGGATTTTTCTTCTGACGAATGAAAACTTGCGGCGATCAATGTATCTTCGCTATCATCAAATACGGCATGAACTGACGTTTGCCTATCATTAGTACATGTATTTTCATGGCAGAGACTTGTGTGGTGCTTTTTATGGCACTGTCGGCAGCGAAATTTCGATTTACAATCTACAGAACGGTGTGATCCTAAGCAGTTAAAACATAACTTCTTTTCTTTGACGATTGATAGGCGTGTATCGTGATCTGTAACATTTGGGCATTTTGCAGGGTCATGTAAATTTTTGCAGAATATGCAAGGCTTTTGTCGTATATTTTGTGTTTGTCTCTCACGGTTATCGAATGTAACTACTTTACTCGGTGTATCTTTTCTATTAGCGCTTGTCAAAAATGATGCGGTCATTGCAGTAGGCTGCATTGAATCCATAAACGACGACGAGCGTTGTCCAGCTTCAATTATAGTGATTTCTTTTAAAATTCCACGTCTCAAATCAATCAATTCCCAATTATCGGAACCGTTTTCACGAGCTAAGTGTTGTCGTATTTCTGACGGAAGCTTGTTCAGTATTATCGGAATAAGTAATGCACCATACGATTCTCCGGAACGGCCTAACGATTCAAGACGACTTATATAAGCCTCTAACTTGTCGTAATAAACACGTAGACTGTTCTAGCATAGCTTGCATATAAGCATTTGTAATCTTATGCGATTGTCCGAAGCGCTCCTTTAAAAGTTTAATAGCTTCCATGTAATTTGAGTTTGTGAGCGGTAACCCGTCAATAGTTCTTGCAGCATCATTAACAAGCTGGGATTTTAAATAACTAAATTTCTGTACGTCTGTGAGTGTTACATTGTAATGGACGGAAGATTCAAAAGAGTCCCAAAATGTTTGCCAAGTCAGAATTTCTCCGTTAAACATGGGTAGTGTAAGTTTCGGCAAATGGTGATTTTGGTTGCTAGGTTGCTGAACGGGATACATTTGTGTTGTGTAAGGAACAGAACTGTGTTGATTAACGTTTTCAAAAGTGTGAGAAGATATTGCGTGATCATGCTGTGGGATATCATTATCAGTGCATACTTTTTTTGCGAATGTTTTCCGTAAATGTCGTATTTTGGTGTTCAAAAAGAATTTGTACTCATCTGCATTTAGAATTTCCTCCTCGATGTCCTCCTCCTTCAAAGAATTCATAATATCTTCGTCCAATGCACTAATAGTTTTCTGTTTTTGAATAAATGTTTCTAAAAGTTCAGCACTTTCTTCATTGTCCAAGCTTGATTCATCTTCCGTTTTTCGTAAAAGTCTCTTTACTGCACTTTTGTGACCGGCTCTGACTGCTTTCAGCTTGCTGTCCATCTTTTCCAATGGTCACGGCACCATAAATGTGTGGAATAAACTAAGAAAGTCGTATGTGTACTTTGCGTTGTGTTTACTTTGCGTATAATATTTACAATGGCGAAGCCCATAAAGGTACAAAGTAACGTCATAAACATAAGACGTAAATACGGGAAACATAACGTTGACGTTTGCATTATATTCTCAACAATAACAAATATGGCTGATTTACTATGCAGGCATATAGATTTACAATTTAAAGTTCACATATGGTCAGTTTTGGTTAATGCGGTCAAATAATTTTGTTGTACAAATCAGCATGAGGTATCAAAACTAATGAAATTTTGTTACGTATCAGTATTTTAAGCACAAAGAGGACATGCTGGCACCCTAAATGTATGCAGACAAAAAATTGTTGTTATTATATTGCAATATTGCTGTCCAATATTGTATCATGATACATTGAATCCTGACATAAACATATGGCTAATTTACTATGGGGATATATATAGATTTACAAATTAAAGTGCACATATGGTCATTTTTGGACAATGTGGTCAAATAATTTAGTGTACAAGTCTGCATGAGGTATCAAAACTACTGAAATTTTGTTACGTATGAATATTTTGAATATAAGGAGGACATGTGTTTAGATGAATTAAACTATTGCTGATTGTGGCTGCATAGTTCAGGGATTATAACTAACAAAAACGTATACAACTAACATCAAATATACTCCTTTTCAAAGATATACACAATAAAGTGCATATATGATTGAATTTGATAGGCAGTGGCGGATCCAAGGGGAGGGTTCCGGGGTTGGAACCCCCCCTTTTTTGACAATCAATGCATTAGAATGGGGACATATAGTTGGACCCCCCCCCCTTGTCCTGGTTTGGGACCCCCTTTAAAATGGCTGGATCCGCCCCTGATAGGTATTGGAATATATATTCAGTGCCTGTTATCGTTGTAACCAAGATCTTTTTTTATAATCGGAGTGGCTATTGGTCCGGCTAGCCAGACGAATAGTGCCAGGGCTATTTGTCCGGCCATTGTAATGCGCATGTCATATGATGTGCATTCGGAAGTGCGTGTAACATAATCTTCAGAAGCACCAAGGGGGGCGCGTGTAATCTGATCACTGATTTTCAATTTTAAGATCATGGCTGAAAACGGTGATATCAATATTTGTGATAAAATTTGCAGTATTCGGAATTTGACAATGGAACATGATATAATGAACTTCTAAGAATGATATAATCTTATAAAAGGAACTCTAACAAATTGAAATCACAAGGAAAATGGGAAATAAAAGATAATTGATCGGTTTTACAAAATTATTCGGCTCGCTACAGCCGTGTGTAAATGGTGGAAAATTTGTTCAAAGCAAGAGTAGTTGAAAAAGGCCTTTACAATTGCATGTCTGACTGAATAAAATTTAGCTCAGTTAAATTTCAAAAATGAATCTTGCAAGTAGCCCTCGAAGGGGTATATCAGGGAGGGGGATGGAGGCTACAAACTAAGTAGCTTGAATTGGGGATGTTGGAAGTAGGATTATATATATGAAGTGAGGTAATGAAATACATGGGACAGCAAAGATGGGATCAGGAGAAAAAAAGAAAGGAGAACTTTGACAGCTACAGACATAATAATTTTGTACCTTTTTTATCTAGACATGAACATGACATATTTATATGAAGTCCTTGGTCCATTTTAAGGACAATTGAGGGCAAAGGTCAAGGTCATGTAATAGATTTTGAATTTTGCTTGTTATTGTTATTCAAAAGAAACTGTGACAGTTCATGATATGATGTGTTTGTCAAATAACTGTTTACAAAAAGGCACAACTTTAACCTATTTAAGTCAAGGTCAAGGTCAGGATATAAATTTTGTAAATTTTGCTTGTTATCGTTATTAAAAAGAAACTGTTACAGTTTATTATATTATGTGTTTTCCAAATTACTCTTTACAAAAAGGTGCAACTTCAATCTATATCAGTCAAAGTGTTTTGGTAAACACTAATACGAGTTTTCTTCTTTATTTATTTGAAATCAGTATTTCCCAACAACTATACAAGTGATTGAGCTGGGGTCTTTTGATTTGAGTTCAATGACCTATGACCTTGAAATTTAAATCAAAGTCGAAATTCAAGGTCATGTCATAAATTTCGAATTTTGCTTGTTATCCTTATAAAAAAAACTGTTACAGTAAATGATATGATGTGTTTGCCAAATAACTGTTTACAATAAGGCGCAACATCACTTATTTAAGACGAAGAGTTCTGGTTAACCTTCATAGGAGTTTTCTCCCGTATGTATTTGAAATCAGTATTTCTTCACAACCATACTAGTGATTGACCTGGGAACTTTTGATGTCAGATCACTGTCAAATGACTTTAAAATTGAGGTCAAGGTCAAAGGTCAATTGGAGATTCTAGATTTTGACCTTTGCTAAAAATTCTTTCTGGTTTATTGTTAAACGATTAAAGTCTTCTGCAAAAACCTTTTAATCTTATTATTTTTATTTCATTTTGATTTACCACATTACATCAACACAGAGTGACATTTTCTAACATCGTTTTTTAAGTCCACGTTTAAAAAAGATTGACTTGACTAAAAGCGTTGAAATTTAGTTTCATAGTTATTTCCCAATCTATAATAAATAGTGTGTTATAAATTATAACAATATCATATTCAAATTAAGGGTAGCGTATTAAATTTTATCTTTTGTAAAATGAATGTCACCTTAATGACACAAAATGGTCATCATACATACAGGTACATGTATACTATTATAAGCGCTGAAACAATTTTATTTGATCTATTTACAAACCAATTAGTTATATGTTAACATGACCTAGCAACCTACATGTTATTCATTAACAAAAAATCAGAAAATAGTCAAAGACCACAAATACTTCCGAGTTTTTGATAAATAATATATTGTCAAAATAACTATATATCCTGTTATTAAAACGTGGAGAAAAACTAATGTTTCCGTATATTAAACATTCTAATCGCGTAATGAAGATTCTAATCAATTATATAGTTGCCGTTAATTTTTGTTATATTTGTGATTCGTTGGAAGGACCGTTACATTCTGTTTGTAAAAACAAAAATGAGTAAGTATGTGTTAAGATATTGTGTATGCATTTCTAATTTGAATTCGTTGAAAAAACCTATGATATATGTTTGCAAAAACAAAAGTACTAGCAAGTGAATAGATAGTATATGCTGGATACAATTAACTATTACCAACTGCCAATAATGTCTTTGCACAAATCAATAACTTTAGCTTGATGAAAAAAAACCTCGCTGTAGCAAGTAGAGGGGCACAGTTTGTTGCCATTGGGATGCCGACAGTCTGTTGAAAAACACGTCCTCCGAACGTAACAAATATGTTGTCAATCAAGAAATCAAGCATCTTGATAATATCGGTTTCAGAGAATTTTTTATTTGAATCAGAGTGATTCTTTACAAAGTAGGATTTATCCCTCCCTAAGACAAGATACTTGTATCTACGTTGGCCATTCTTTTTTATAAAGCAAAGTAATACCAACTCTTATGTATGTTGCTTCAATATGAAATTGTGAAACCTTGAAATTCATCTCTAGTCGTCATGTTACAATATCAATAGGCTAAACACGTTTTTTTTTTAAGCAGCGTATCGTCTGCCTGCAAAAAGTTATTTCAATAGAAGCCAACAGGTCATTTAATATGTTCTTTTACCTTTTTTCAATTTTTGGGGAAAAGGGGAAATCTGAATAAAAAAGATCTGCTAATTTGAATTGGAATAAGGAAAAGAAAAGTGGGCATATTCGCATATATATTATTTTCCGAACATAATGTAAAACATACATTAAATGGGCAAATAACAGGACGATTTCTAAAAATCGAAACAAACTACAAGTTCTCAAGAAGCGCAATGTTTGCATATTGGCAAACAAATAACTAACAATGTGACACTACGGTTCTTAAGCATAAACTTATATAAGCTTCCACATTCAAGTCGTATGCTCCACATTTAATAACATAGACGGCAATAATCTTATCTCATTAATCAGTTAAATTAATTACTGATGATTGGTTACATAAATTGAAAATATATATTTTGAATAGTTCCCTTTATTAGAACCTAGAATTAATGTTTGTAGTAACCTAATGTAAAGATAGAAATATTTATTTTTGACGATAAATATTTTGTTTATAATTCATGTAAATAACATGAGTTTATTATTTTTAAAAGTCGGCTTACTGTTACTTCTAAACCCTTTCAAAATCGCCACCATAGTATTGTTAATATTTAAATTACTTGGAAAACCTATTTCAAGCATCACTTAATAAATCATATTGTTTAGATTCCAACGAGAGTAATTTGTGTGTCATTGCTAAATCATTAGGTCAGATAATTTGATACTAAAAATAACCAAAAATAATTCCCATATTATTTTGTAGACAGAAACATAATTGTTTAAGGGTTTGGTTTTTCCTATATAACACCTATTATGAACAACAAAGCACCTCATATTATTTCCGGTGGTGTCCATTGGCTGGAATGAACCAGGCAGTCGATTTTCAGTCCATACGGCATGGGGTTTGCTCATTGCATCGTTAATATATGCTGTTGGCCTATAGTTAATTTGATATACGTCTTATGATCTGTATGATAAATCATATCGGTTTCTCGGTTTTTCATTTGCTCGTCTGAACTGTAAAGTAATGGAAGTTATCACATTTATTATGTGTCTGCTTTAGGAGCGCATAAACCCAAATATATAATAAGGATGCGTTATGAGATTGTCTCGTTAAAGTCACTAAATATCGACAAATCTGATACCGAATGATACTAGTATAGCAGGATGCGTTTAACGTTTGAACACATCTTTAGAAACCACACGTATTTCATATAACAGTTTCTTATTCATACTTATCAAATTTAAGTTACAGTATATAATGCAACTACTATTTACATAAGGCTGAACACAATTATTAATATAAGAATATGTGGTGTGAGTGCAAATGAGACAACTATCCATCCAAGTCACAATTTATAATAGTAAACCATTACAGGTCGAAGCGCGGTCTTCGACACAGATTTTTGGTTTACACCAAGCAACAAGCTATAAAGGGCCCCAAAATTACTAGTGTGAACCATTCAAACAGAAAACTAACGATCTAAGTATCTATAAAATCGAGAAATGAAAAAACAATCATGAACCACATCAACAAACAACAACTGCAGGACAGATTCAATATGTTATTAAAGTCCCATCACTTGCATAACATTGTACATTCCAAAATACATATACAGTGATGAGAAATATAAGGATAAAATAAAATGCATGTGCAGCTTTTATAGTACGAATGAATATAATATATCAGGAAACCAAATATCTTTAATCGTATCATTTGTGCACCTGAATGAAATCAGTGAAGGCATGTTGTTGTAATAAATTGAAATATTACATCGTGAAAATTATTTCTTTTGTATGTGTGGAACTAAATAATAAATTAATACTTGTGAGAAGTTTATAAGGAACAATTCTCGTTTGAATTGTTTTACGCTGTCATTTTGGGGCTTTTTTACGCTGACCATGCGGTATGGGATTTGCTTATTATTGAAAGCCGTACAGTGACCTATAGTTGTTAACTTCTGTGTCATTTTTGTCTCTAGTAGAGAGTTGTCTCATTGGCAATCATACCACATCTTCTTTTTTAAATATAAATGTATTGTTTTCGATTTTAAATGGATGAACATTTATCTTTAAATTTGATTTTATACTGTAAGAATAGGGCTGCATAAAATTGTTGAATTTTTCGCTTAAGTATATGTTAAACGATAATTAAAATATTTAAGGATGACTAAATGCATGTACAAGAAGAAACTCAGCTTTTATCAATACATTTAAATGATTTAATGAATAAACACTTTTTAAAAACTGTTTTTTTCCTATTTACATAGATATAAGACGATGTGGTGTGAGTGCCAATGGGACATATCTCCATCAAAATAACAATTTATCAAAGTAAACCATTAAAGGTCATTGTACAGCCTTCAATACGGATCCTTGGCTCACACTAAACAACAAGCTATAGAGGGCCCCAAAATTACTAGTGTAAAACCATTCAAACGGTATAAAAACAACGGTCTAAGCAAACCCTCATGAAGTATATCGTTGGAGTTTGTAAACTACATTTAATCATTCCCTTTGCCAGGATTTGCCATCTCCGTTTTTCCTTAACATGGTTACATGTTATGAATTTACTTACAATTTCGGGTTTTTTTCTTCAAGTAAACGGAATCAGAAAAAATAAATATTTCCTATGTCGAATACCTTAAACTTGGCAATGAATATGAAAAGTGTTTGTAGTAAAGTGCGGTTTCATTTTCCAAGTACAACGTTAACTCATCGAGTCCATTGAGTAAAAGAAAAGGTCGGATAAGCAACAAGGGGGGGGGGGGGGTGGGGCAATGAAAAAAAATGTGATTTGAGCTTTTTTTTTTATACACATTGAACTTTTGATGTCGTCCCTTGATCTAGAGGAGACACTTTTAAATTGAATATTTAGATGTGCAAACTGTTTAGATTTTAAAGTGTAAACTTTACTACCAATTGCAGAAAATTATAAAAGCAATGAATTTCATATGCACATTTATAAAAGCTAGAATTGTGATTGGAATCATGTATGAGAATACGACGATGGAAGCTTTAAACGACCTTGACTAGATACGTGAATATTAATCAGTCCATTCAACGTTGTAGTACGTGTGTTCTATTTTCGAAGGTGTGAGGTCGAAGGTTTGAATTGACCAATGAAAATGATCGTTCCTTAGAGAGTTAATCTAATAAAGTTTGTGTGACTGATTACGTCGCAGTACCTTTCTCCAAGCTTTGCCGCATAAGAGTGTAAAGCATTGAGTATAACGTGAAATATTTGATAACATATATAAAACATTTTGTATTTTAAAACTAACAGTAAAATATTATTAGCTTACATACCAAACATATACCAGCGCCATTCTATTAAGAGTTATGAGAGACTAGTATTGAAGGATTTATTATATATAATATTGTACACAATTTTAAAACTATATATATATATCTAAGACATCAGATTAATATTCATGTTAAACATGCTTATGCCAATATTGTAAAACAATTTATTGACAGGAAACTATATTGTTGCTACAGTTATGGTGAGGACAACGGGTTATGTATTAGTAAGTTTGTTTTATTTAACCCTGAATCATTTGATTTTTTTATTATCAACATTTTTTTTTTTTTAAGTTTTAGAAATTAAAATAAAAAGTTTTTTGTTACTTTTCATTCATTTCTATAATTATAGTAATTGTATAGTAGTGTGCAAACTGATCACGACCTAGATATGAAAATACACCACATGTAATAGTAATACATGTAATATGAAACAGGTTCGTGTTTTCCCTGTTCAATGTTCATTTGCTAATTCATCGTTTTTGTAACACCTTACTTTAATTTCCCCTCATCTCCTTATTTTTTAGTCATATCAAATAAATACCGTACAAATTGCTAAATGATATACATAGCGTTATAATTCAATCCAATATTTTTAAGAATGCGGAAATGGAACGGAATCAAAAAGAGGTGGACCATGTTTACCGTGTAGTTCAAAGATGTACGGTGAAAACTGTGCAAATGATTGTAGTTGTACAGCATATGAGAGGTATAGTAAAATAAATCTTTGTTTAATTGTTAAAACGAGAATGCGATATACAAAAAATCAATCCAGTTACGTCGTTATGTACATTCCGAAAACTAGGTTCATGCAGTTATATTCGTGTTTCGAAAATTGTTGGGTTTTTATAAGGTCCTACGGTTTTTTAAAATGATTTACAGACACTTTATTTGAAATTCAGTGGTTAATTTGCAATCATACAACATCTCGTTGATTTGGCATAGAAAATAATAACCAAACATATCGGTATTTGATATCTCAATAATAAAATACACAAATATTGCATAGCGGTCAACATACTCATGAGGGTGCACGTGGACCTCCTCTTCTAGTCATTCTGTATTTGCAGAGATTATGTAAAGTGAAGGAGTATTTCCCATTATACAAAGATCTGGTTCCTTGTCTAATTTTGACCATACTTTTTTTGTTATATATTTTGGTTTTATTAGCTCTTTATTTTTTTCTCAAAAATATACAGATTTCCAAATATGTTTGCTTCGAGTATGACTTTAAAGACATTTTGTCGAAATTCGCATCTGTTGCAGTAAATGTGAAATAATCTACTTCTTTATGACTTAAAAAACTTTGTCGCTAGTGTAAATGATTTGATCGAATTGGGAGAGCAGGTTAAACAGAGTGTCACATATTGAATGTTGAGCAGGATCTTCTTACCCTTTTGGAGCACCTGTTTTTCATGGGGTTCGTGTTTCTTAGTCTTTACTTTTTTATGTTGCGTTTTGTGTACTGTTATCTGTTTGTTGATCATTTTGTTAGTCACGTTGTTGCCAGTTAATATTTGACTTATGCGTATTAGTGTTCCTTTGGTTACTTTTGCCTCTCTTGTTTATACATATACAGTTTATATCGGTTTATTAAACTAATTCGTGATGACAATTAAACCGTAAATTGTTCGTTTAAGTCTTTTTTGAAATACTACTGGTAGAGCTTTTGTATGTGCCAAGAGCACACACCTTTTACTGCGTTTGTGTATTGTAAACATGCACGGGAGTTAATTATCAAATGTTATATGTTTTCACTTTACGATGGGCACAAATGGAAATTTTCTGTTGAGAAGAAAGTTTCCTATTTTAAAATTAATATCATTCCATTTGTTAGAAAATACAGTTATATGCCATTTATCAGGCTGAATATCGAGGAAATTACCAAGAAATCAGCAGACCATATTATTTTGGTAGTGTTATTTATGAACGAGTCTTTGTACAGGTGTTATTCGGTATTGAAACGTAACATTTCATGAAAACGTGGATTACAGCCATTTAAAGATAAATACAATTAATAATAATCATTATACATAGTTAGAAATATCAAAATAATTAAGAATATTATGAGTATCATTTTTGTTTTTTGTTTCTCTCGCTATTTCAAATCACACAGATGCGACAGAGTAACTGGGAATTGTCATCGAAACACTAGTACAACACAAAGAATGCTATCATATACTGTCGGTAATGTATTTTTTACCAGAATATACGTGCTTCAATACACAAATAAAATAACATTTATGAAATTTCACTTGATGTTCAAACCTCATTAAAGATTTTATAACTAATGACATAGATAATTAAATGTGTCTGATTTTTAAGGTGATCAACAAAAGAATGAACACAAATTAATAAATGTTTTCATTGTTTTGTATGCCATTCGAATACGAGTTTCAATGATGCTATCTATCTGTCTTTTTAAAAAAATATATTTGTCCATTCTTTTGACTAATTTTTCGTTCATTTGTTCAAAATACATGTTTTATGAATAGAATAAAAGCAAATGTCATTTTGTTCTTGACGAATAAGTGCTGCAAGTTAACAAATTTACACCTAACGTTTTAATATGTAGATAGGGAATAACAATTATAAAAAGTGGTATGATGATAGTGAAAACAATCATTATAAATTTATCAAAAACGAAAGTACTAAACAAATGTATATAAATAATCTGTCTGGTATATATTAAACAACAACAAACCATATTGTATAACTTCTGCTCTACTATGTTATATTGTCCAACTTTTAATGAAGGTGTGGTTTAGCTGCTTTTATCGTTAGAAATCTATTAGGTAGTTATAGGGATAGTTGCCTATTCCTTCAAATCCTTATCCCCATCTTCGTATTAATGCAAATAGACAAAGGAGACCTATGAAGTCACAATAGCCATCTGATTAGACCATAGAGTATTTAACTGTAGGAAATAAAAGTAAAAAGCCGAAAATGTTTATATTATTTATACAGTGACTCTTTTACCGAGAAAAGAACGCAAAATTCAATACAAATCTCAAACAAATTCTCAAATTAGTCAAATAATACACACATGTAATAGGAATAACCCTAAACCAAAGATAAACAAATTGGGACGTGATAAAGAAGCAGCATTTTGAAGTTCTACGATGTCAAATATAATGGGAAAATTATGTCTATACGTGTTTGTTTATGGATGGTTATGTCAATGGTAAATATGTCGTTCGTGTCCAAGTTGATACAAAACCAGATAAGAACAAGAAACACTTACATATACTTAGTAAAAGAGTTCTATCACGCATACAGTCAGCGTTTCTTCTGATGTTTAAATGTAAATAACAAAGCTGCTAAGTTATATTAAGATATATTGTAATATCTGTGTTATATGTAACATAAACATATAAATCAATCTTAAAATAAAAACGTAAAAAGATACGCAAGATATATCAACTTTAGTTTAAGCAATTCCCCTTAAACTAATATTAATAAACATTATATGTTGTTTTTCTTAGATTTCATGAAATCATTAGAATATAAAAAGCAAACGAGTTCGTCTTTATATCAGATAGCACACACATCCCAGGACAAAACAACCATAGGTAAGTTTAAAAATTACATTTGGAAACCATGGATGTAAGAGGCAAATCAATACGAAAAGTTATATGACCAAAAAGTACTCTAAATCATAAACAAATTCATTTAAGGTCAACTTTTCCTGAGGGAGTTATAATTGTTACTTCTTTAAGACAATACTAAATTTAGAAACGGAGAATATCTAGGTTTGTTATAAATCATGGCGATACCAAATTACTGACTGTCCACAAGCAGTAATATCAACTCGTCAAAATGAAAACAAAACCTTATAAATTCCAGGCGTCTGAAACGCTCATGGATTTACATTCACCAAAAACACTAAAAAAGCCAAGCATTTAAGCATTCTCAATTTTATTTAAAATCTATACACGAACAATTTAAAAACGGTTTTATTAGACTTATGTCTGTACCGAACAAATGACTAATGAGCTGATGATAGCATAGTTTGTTTTTAAGAATTCGTAGCTACTTTGTTTAATTATTTCAACTATGTAAATTGGGAAATATTTGAGAGTACTTTAAATGTGTTTCATTGATTACATCATTTATAGGTTCAGATAGAAAGGTCATTTATCAATAAGTGTTTATACTAATCAGTCAGAGTATTTATACTAATCAGTCAGAGTATTTATACTAATCAGTCAGTATTTTAAATACCGATGATGTTTGATTTTCCTGTTTGCTTATTTCTAGAGAAATGCTACAAAATAGACTTAATACTTCGAATTTCGAGCCTAGAGGTTCCGAAAAAAAATCAATGAAGATGGCGTGTGTATCCGTTGAATCATTGTTCCTTTTATGTCAAACATCTGTATAATTTCATTAAAAAAATCAATACAAAAGAGGCAAAAAATATACCTAGGTGACAATCAAACTCATAAGTCGAAAAAAACCGGACTGACAACACAATGACAAAAACAGAAAAGAGACAAATTGACAAATTGCACAATATTCAAACACAACATAAAAAACTGAATACAAATTTATAGTATCTCTTATCCTATCAAATTTTAAGATAGTCAGGAAAGGTTTGAAGACGTGTGGTAACGATCGTGTTGCTCATATAAGAACGACCAGTCTCATTTAGAAGCCTATATTCCAGAAAAAAATAGGAAGAAAATGTGGATAAACGATTTGATAATATGACGACAAAATAAGGGTCACTCGCCCATTTTAGAAAAAAACAACAACATCAACTGACAGTTAATGATGAAAAAAATTGCAAGTGGCGGGTGTCCTCGCCCAGTCTTAAAACACTTGTATTCTTAGTGTGCACAGCGAAAAGGCACAGTATTAATAGTGCTCTAATGGAACGCAACTTTATCTTTCAATCAAATGTTTTAGAGGATTTTTTTTTATTCATGAAGTACTAGTGGTAAAAATTATAATTATACATGTTTTATGCAACACACCATATTTCTTCCACTATCCTTCGTTTAAGTCAGCTAACAAGTGCTTATTATGAAAACATTTACAGACTAAATTAAATTGTTTTAAAATGCGTGACATACGTTTCTCTTTTGTAAATCGGCAACACAAAATCATTTAAAAAGAAATGAAAATAGCTTGAAAACATTATCGCGTTTCAGAAATACAATAACCTCCCTCCAGTATTCACGATAACACATTGAATATAAATATTAATAATGATGGAATCTTATGGTTGAATCAAATATATACATTGAATTACTACAGAGATAAACATTTGACCAAGCACAGACAAAGAAGAGGAAAACAACGAGGACTTTATGGGAATCAATGGTATAACTAATATGGGAATATTTTTATGTATACTCATTACGAAGCTTTCAATGATGTGTCATTCACAACAATTCAACTGATTTTCCAAAAATGTCAATTACATACACAAACCTCTTGAAAGTCTATAATTAAAAATAGAGACTTGATGAGAGTGTTTGTTTAGCTTAATTCATAAAACGTTACTGGGCCAAATTTTACCAAACATAGCCAGAATCATTATAACGCTATCTAGTTTAAAAATTGTGTTTTGTAACCGGGCAAACCAACCAAGATGGCCACTACGGCTAAAAATAGAACATAGGGGTAAAATGCAGTTTTTGGCTTATAACTCAAACACCAAAGCATTTAGAGGAAATCTGATAGGGTAAAATTGTTTATCTGGTCAAGATCTATCTGCCCTGAAATTTTTAGATGAATCGGACAACTCGTTGTTAGGTTGCTGCCCCTAAATTGGTAATTTTAAGGAAATTTTGCTGTTTTGGGTTATTATCTTGAATATTATTATAGATAGAGATAAACTGTAAACAGCAATAATGTACAGCAATTTAAGACTCAAAAAGAAGTCAAAGTGACCAAAATGGTCAATTGACCCCCTAAGAAGTTATTGTCCTTTATAATCAATTTTTAACAATTTTCATAAAATTTGTAAATTTTTACTAACATTTTCCACTGAAACTACACAGACACGTTCATTAAAGATAGAGATAATTGTAAGCAGCAAGAATGTTCAGTAAAGGAAGATATACAAACACATCACAATCACCTAAACACAATTTTGTCATGAACTGTCTGCTTCCTTTGTTTAATTCACATATGCCAAGGTGAGCGACACGGGCTCTTTAGAGCCTCTAGTTTTTCTAGAGGTTACTGACGAATAACTCACAAACTGAATAAAGTCCGTAATCAATGTAAAATTTGTAAGTAGGAGCCTTATAAATCTGAAGTCAAATAATTGTGATTTTTGCCTAACATATTTTTGTGTAATGCCTTCTATAATTGTCATCAAATTCACAATTGACAGGTCGTAACTCAGAATCTAAAATAAAATAGCACCTACCCCAGAATCTTCATTGCAACGAGATATTATCCGAAATTAAAGCAAACAAGTAATAACATTATATTTCACTTGAAAGTGTTCATACATATTACGTCGTATTTAACCATGACATAAATTCGCTGAATTGTCATTTGGCAGGAAATTTGTCTCATTTGCACTCACACCACATCTTCTGTATATCTATGAAATTCCGCAGAATTTTATTTGAACATAATTTTTATACATTTCGGAGTTGTAAAGCATTATTTCTTTTTTTGTTATATATGCATTAGCATATATCTGACTATTTCCGATTGGTAATATTTAAGGAAAAGGTATAAATGTTTCTCAGAATAAAATGATCTTATTTCCTCCTTGCGTATAGTCCAGTGAGAGCCTGTATGACATTGGTGTAATGGGAAGCGTAATGTCACTGATGAGTCTTATGTAGACGAAACGCGCGTCTGGCGTATTAAATTATAATCCTGGTACCTTTGATAACTATTAATGTATATACGAAATATTTTTTCTAAGACAAATGCCTATGGTACATGTGTAACTCTCGTTTTTGTACAACAAGTCTGATATTTATTCTATTATAACGTAATGTTTATGTTGAGCGATTGTTTCTTTATTTTCAGTCTTAGGACTATCCAAAAGAGGTGTTGTTGTTTACATAATTTCAATCGTGGGTATACTTATGATATTACTCATATTGTACATCTGCAGACATTTCAAACGAAAGAAACAAATGGCAACCATTTCACACAATACTATCCCACAACATGAAGAAATTGCGGAAATAGACATACATAATGTCGAAGGAATATATGACTTGATTGATGAGAATCTAGTTGACGACAGTTTTATAAACCAACACGGAATATCGACGAATCCTTATCTAGAAGTCATCGGAAGTTCAGATAGTGATAGTTGTAGTGATTGCACAAATGATAGTTCTGAAAGTTCAGTTGAATCAAAGAGAGATGCAGATAACCGAGATAATTTAACTAGTTATTTGAATGCATACCAACCTTTAGCAGATCACTGGAGTAATACAAATCATGTTTACGACCATATGGGCGTTGATATGATTGTTGATTCTGAGCAGTGTCCACAGAATTGCAAGACATCAAGTTTTATTACCCAAGGCCGCCCATGTTTCCATATCGATAACACTAAAGAAAAGCAAAAAGTAATCACTGCGTCTTTATTAACAAATGAAAAACATAAATTGCGGTCCAGTTCTTCATTATACATGAATCGATCTGAAGAAATTGAGGCAGCGTTAGTCATTTACCGACGGAGGTCTTTTTAGTTATTATTTCCGTAATCAAAAGATATTTGACGCATGTACATACTAATTTTTTCTCTTGTATAAATCGTGCTTTTTATAATGAATTTCCGGAGAAGAAATTAAATGGTGTTCATCCATGAATATGGGGAAAAAGATCATGATATGAAGCAGAACTTCAAGTTTTGTTAGTAAACATTTCAACCGATAATTGTTTATCAACTTACAAAATGTATCTCAGTATTGTTAACAATAATCCATGTACATAAATTGATTTTTTAATTCACTTATTTTTAAAAACTATTTATTTGACACAGTTATAAATTGTTTGAATAATGTTTTATCGGTACTTATAATTGTTTTTTTTAAAGTTTAACATAACTAAATGTAAATATATATTGCTATATATGTGAAGTTTAATAACTCATATCCTACATCCTATTGATACTGTTACTATATTGCCATAGCACACGATCAAGCGTTTCTCAAGTTTAAGTCAAATTATATAAATACTTTATGTTCTGTAAGAATACAAGGTCATTTTACAGATAAATGAAATGTGAAGCAAACGGTGGCTTGAAATAAGGATATTATTCAATCGCCTTTTTTGTTCAATTTGTATATTAATGATTTAGTTATATTTGTCTATTATAACTAACGATTAAAAAGAGCTACAACTTTTATAAAATTTTTGTATCCGCATTGTTTTAAGACAATGAAAAATTACCAAACACAAGAGTAAGTTGTACATTGTATGCACCATATTTACCTTTATCTGATTTAGTTCTTGTTTATAAATATCCTATTAAGTTTTCTACTAATTATACTTATCTAGGTATAGTTTAGAAAAAAAACAATCATTAAGCCAATTTCATCGACGCAATTGCAAAAAGCCGTTGAATCTTCAGCCATCATAGCTTTATACGGAAGCCGATAAGGGCCAAAAAAAATTATGTCGTAATTACAACATAGCATGTCGTAATTTCGACATAAAATGTCGTTATTACGACATCGCTATGTCGTAATTTCGACAAATCATGTCGTTATAACGACATCGCTATGTCGTTATTTCGACATAACATGTCGTTATAACTACATCGCTATGTCGTAATAACGACACCACTATGTCGTTTTAACGACCTAGCGATGTCGTTACAACGACATCGCTATTTATAAAAGAATAGGTATTATGATTGGCAAAAGACTAAATGACACAGAAATTAACAACTATATGTCATCACAATGCCCCCAATAATTATAAAAGCCCCCGCATAGTCAGCTATAAAAGAGGGAGGAAAGATACCAGAGGGAGATTCCCCGAAATGCTGTGTGGCAGACAGTATTATCATTTAATTATTAGCTCCCTTGGTAAAACTCCAAATTTCATATTTAATGTATTTTATTGTTAAATAATTTACATGAAGCTTATGAAGTATATATATGTTAATTGCATAGCTTTTGCTATTTGAATTCATTGGTTAAAGATTTCTATTTATATTGTAAAGTTTAACATTTGCATTGTCGCAAAATCCTAGGTTACCTTCTTTGAATACCTTCAGTGAGAAACTTAAATATTTTTGAGATTCCATCTTTAATTATTATAAATAAGAATTAGAATAATTAATTTACTGGACTTAAATATCGTTAATTAAAGGGCTGTACAGTCAGACAAGGGTGTATCACATTTTTATAAGTTGGAAGAATATTTTTTGGGTTGATATAGGGACTGATTTTGCAAGCCAAGCATCCCATCTCCGTTTAAATAATCGAAAACTACATGGAATCTTGTATTAAGGGTGAATTGAAGTATTGATTGCTCTATTTCTACTTTCAAACGTTGGGCACGATGTTCCTACAACACGTTACACTTAAAATGCGGTGTCAAAGAGGGATTTGGACTCTATTATTTTTTTCAAGTTTATTTGGTTTTTTATATTGTTGGTTGATTCTGGTTCTGTTCGTTTTGTGATGTCATTGTATTAAAAAATTACCTCGAGTTGTGGAAATCGATTTAATAATGTTTACCCTTTAAGTTATTTCAACTAAAAATGCAGTACTGTCGCAAGTAATGTAGGAAGGAAAGACAGGACGAAAGTACATGTATACGATTTTCTATAAAAAAAAATATTATTGGATAGGATGTTTAACTCTCAAGGTGCATATCATCCACTGTGATATCATCTGTCATTGTAAACTTTCTATATCTTAATTCAACCCCAATACAAATATATCTGACACTCTGCAAGGAAATCGAACATGTTTACCCTTGGTTAGATTTGAATAGAATTGTATTTACCCTGGCACATATGTTTTCGAAATACACCCCTTCAATTACTTGAACCTAAGTTTGAGAATTATTTCCCAAGTCATCTTCAAATATATACATTTTAAAATATAGTAATCTACTCCTGGATCGTCCGCGAAAAAGGCAAATATAATCCCGGCTTTTTATTAATTCGATGAAACGGTTTTCGTTGCAGTTTGGGATTCGTCTTTCAATTACCTCCATTTCATGCACAAGTTTATATTGACGAAAAGTTCCGGCTTCGCTAGTACAGGAATCAATTTCATCACGACAGTTATAACATGAATAGCAGGACAAATCGTGAAGTAAAACATTCCGTGAACTGGTATTAAGTCTTTTGTTTTGCGGACGAAATTGCGAAGATTCTGTTTTAAATCCTAGGGGTTGTAGGAACATCGTTCCAAACGTTTGAAAGTAGAAATAGAGCAAACAATAATACAATTTACCCTTGTTACATAAAGCCATATAGTATGCGCTATATATACGGAGATAGACAGAATTGCTTGCTTTGGTAGGACAAATTCAGATTCACAGTTCATTCAATTTATATTAAATTCAATGAAACGTGGTTTATTTTTGCATCTTTTTGAGCTTTTTTGGGTCGATGCCACTGCTGGTGGACGTTTCGTCCCCGAGGGTATCACCAGCCCAGTAGTCAGCACTTCGGTGTTGACATGAATATCAATTATATGGTCATTTTTATAAATTTTCTGTTTACAAAACATTGAATTTTTCGAAAAACTAAGGATTTTCTTACCCCAGGAGTAGATTACCTTAGCCGTATTTGGCACAACTTTTTGGAATTTTGGGTCCTCAATGCTCTTCAACTTTGTATTTGTTTGGCTTTTTAACTATTTTGATCTGAGCGTCACTGATGAGTCTTGTGTAGACGAAACGCGCGTCTGGCGTATAAAATTATAATCCTGGTACTTTTGATAACTATTTGACAATTGGTATCTGTCGATCAGACCTGAGATCTATAAAATATATAAATTTCTTACTTAAGGTATCCAAAGAAGGTAGCCTAGAATTTTGCGACAATGCAAATATCAAACTTTACAATATAAATAGAAATCTTTAACCAATGAATTCAAATAGCAAAAGTTATGCAATTAACATATATATACATCATAAGCTTCATGTAAATTATTTAACAATACAATACATTAAATATGAAATTTGGAGTTTTACCAAGGGAGCTAATAATTAAATAATAACACTGACTGCCACACAGCATTTCGGGGACTCTCCCTCTGGTATCTTTCCTCCCTCTTTTATAGCTGACAATTCGGGGGCTTTTCTAATTATTGGCGGTATTATGATGACCTATAGTTGTTAATTTCTGTGTCATTTAGTCTCTTGCAAATCATAATACATATTCTTATATATATAGCGATGTCGTTAATACGACATAGTTATGTCGTTATTACGACATGATATGTCGAAATGACGACATACCGATGTCGTTATAACGACATGTTATGTCGAAATTACGACATAGCGATGTCGTAATAACGACATAATTTTTTTTTTTAATGGCCCTTATCGGCTTCCGTAGCTTTAGGCTTATTATTAGTAAAAACATTTAGTTCGTTTTCGTTTTGATGTATCATATGAGAGTGTATTTTGTCCGATATAAAAATGTGGAACAGGTATGTGGTGCCTAAAACATATTCGTGTATAAATGCCATGCATTATAGTGCCTGTAGATTTTTTTTGGTAGGAACATATAAATCAAATGCTGGAGTGAAAACAGACTTAGGTAGGTGCATGTATGAGAGGTGAAAAGGTATTATTCGTTTGGTGTAGATGACACAAATCAATCACATACCGTTTCAAATAGTCCAGAGAAGGCTAGAGATGGTTATAGTCTGCAAATGTACATATTGTTTCAAGAAAAGTTTAAATCTGTAGTTTTAGTTAACTAGCTTTGCCTTAAAGTCATAGAAGTGCTTTCGTCATATTTAGATGTGATGTAGCCCAACTTAAGATTGAAACTATGAGACATATAAATATTGTTTCAGAAAGTAGATTCTAACTTATATGGGATGGTTTTATTGAAGATAAAAAACATTTTTTTTAAGATGTCTCTTTTATGACAATTTTAGAAAACATTTATATAATGTTGCTGAAATCTTGAATGAAAATTAAAAGTCCCTATCTGTTCAACCAAATTTTGCCATTTTCACAGTTTCTAAATATTTCACCTTAAGTTTAACTACATAGAAAACAGGTATATCCTGAACCATATATGTATCAGCTTTCTACATGTCAGTTTTTAACACATGTTTAAAGTCATATAAAAAAAGGT
Organism: Mytilus galloprovincialis; assembly: GCF_965363235.1. Taxonomy (NCBI): domain Eukaryota; kingdom Metazoa; phylum Mollusca; class Bivalvia; order Mytilida; family Mytilidae; genus Mytilus; species Mytilus galloprovincialis. Next base: position 9,634,605 of record NC_134844.1, read on the forward strand.
CTTCCGAATAGAGGTACCACTAAAAATAACCCCTGGTTTTCTGGAAATCTTCAATTAGTATACTATGGAGTGCATTAATCCTCAATTGTGAATGCAAACTCATAAACTAGTTAATTTTGGCTCAACTTGGTCTTAAGGTGGCTCGGGACTATTCGACTGCGCATAATTTCACGCATGAATTATAAAAGCATTTGTCGTAAATTCGACATAATTTTTCTAAATATTTTGATTAATTAGAAATGATAAATCATTGTTGTTATGTGACTAATAGAATATTTTCGTTATTGTCCGTATTTTTGAAATTACATATCATCCATTTTCACCATTTTCACGCCAAAATTTTAGTTTAAAAGCAAAATATTTTTTTTTCCTTATCGGTGACCTAGGATTGTTATTGGCTCATTCTTTGAAGCTATATTACAGTTTTGGACAAATTGTCATAGAACGTTTTTTTGATATTCCAATAAAAATATGTCAACACCTCTATTTTCCCTATCATTTCAATGAAAAATAGTGCTTTTTACATACCTGTTTAAAAGTAAAATTGTGAGCTTAAATGGTCCGTGACCCCCGATTTTTTTACCAATTTGATTCATTTTGTTTAAAGAATAAAATAACTAAACGGATCCTGGAACGATCATATTGAATATATAGTTTCTAAATCTTACAAAAGAATAAATATAATGAGAAAAATGAAAAATGTCTTTGATAGATTTTCACTTGAAAAAATTTATATATCATTTGTTCGCCCAATTCTTGAATATGCTGATGTCGTTTGGGACTCTCAAACTCAGAATTGGATTGCTAAACGTGAAATTATTCAGCTTGACGCAGCGCGTATCGTCACGGGGGTACTAAACTTACCAGTATAAACAATTTATATGTTGAAACTCGATGGGAAAAATTATCTGAAAGACGACGCAATCACAGGCTAGCTCAGTATCACAAAATTTTGAATAATAAAATTCCAGAGTATTTAAGAGACTTATTGCCTGATTCAGTAGGCAGTAGGCATGATCATAATACAAGACAGAGAAATAATATTTCACAAGTCAACACACGGACCCGTTTATATTCTGAATAACTTAAAAGTTTAAACTGTTATGGCCAATCAAGATTTTTTGATAAAAGTCGGTATTTGATCAGGCCTAGTATATAAGACGTTTTGACTTCCTGATTCACAATTAGATTCAAACGTGAAAAGGGTTGATCAAGCGGGACTTGATGTTACACAAAACATAATATAATAGTTATTTCACAACTACAATGGACCAGCCAGGGTCCGTAGTATGGACCTTCTGGTTTTTATGCCTATTTATGGTATATAGGCCAGTCAACACTAACTTTATTAAGTTTAGACCATTCTATGAGTACCAGTATAATTTCCAGTCGGATTCAGACGTCAAAGACCTCGGAAAGTTTAAAGTCGATGCAAAGGTAGGCCTCTGGACAACCATATTGTTGATTTACTTTTACTTTGTTTGAAAGTTCCATCAAAATGCACTTTTTAAAATAGATGCATATATTTACTAAAATTCTTAAAAATGTTTTACGTATATGCAATTTAGACGTCTTCCATCATTGATTTGAGAGCAAAATCTGCAAACTGTAAATTGAGACTGTGGGTGTCTTCCTTTGAAGCGAAAGGCAATGATTTTTTTTTTATATATGATTAACTTACTGCAAAATCACTTGTTTATTTGTATGTAAACGCAGTTAAACGACCGTATTGCAATTCTATTTTTTGTTGTTGTAAATTTAAAACTTTCTGCTCCCAAATGTGAAATGCATTAATTTTATTTGATTGCACATAAAAAAACTAAATAAGTGTTTATTTACGGAAACGAAAATTTAACAACGATAACATGCTTCTTTCCGTTGTCAGGTTTTAATCAGTAATTGACAATGGAAGTTATTTTCTATCTCACATCATATGTCTTTATACTGATAAAAAATGTGTTAGTTTGATACAAGATATGCAAATGTTAGGTTTTATATTGACTAGTCCCTGTTTGAGAAGTTGATTTTAACATATTGTAAGTTAAAACAGTCAAAGACAGTTGTTGGTGGTTGATGATAATGTACCTGAGTGATGTTTTCAATAAACTAGAACTGCATATGTCCGCCCATGCATAAGGGCCTTTAGTTTTAATAACACGATATGTTTTTGTACTGTCAATCTATACGATCTTTGGAATCATTTGCTGTGAAGCTTTTGAATGGGGATAAAAGTATTATATATAATTATATTTCCTCTATCATAGAGATTTGGTGAACATAAAATATATAAATCAGAAAAATATAAATCAAAGAATGTAACGGACACAACTATCGATTGTAGAAACCTCGATCTGCAGATTTTTTCCTATAACGAATCAATAACAAATCTTAGAGAAGCAAGTTATTCCGTCATTATTTTGCCAATAGTTTTACCCTCTGGTAGCAACAAGTAAGCAAATGTTCTAGATTTGAAACATGTTAAAAATACACGTTAACTTCATATTAAACATCTTCCGTTAGTCCTAAGACAAAGGGCGGAGGCGCTGTAATGATGAACGTCATGCAAAAAGACGACACACTGGCCTGAAAATGTAGATCGTCCTTTGTATTGGTGCTTTCTACGGTAAATGTTTAAAACTTTATCAATGTTTTTTTTTGTAAATTGCTGTCCGATTGACGGTTTACATTTTTTTAATAATGAAACGCCAACGCCATTTTTGTCATACTTCATGTTTGATATTCGGATAATTTTTTTTATAAAACAAAAAGTAGAATATTTCCCTTCTTTATATAAGAAAAAAATGAAACACAGTCTACTCTTGTTATGTAACTATAAACAAAAACCTTTGTTTTCCCTTGATATAATCAAATGAAAGATAAACCTGTGATTTGGTCTCTGATAGAAAGTTTCAATCATAACACATCTTCTTATTTTTATATGTCTATTTTTTTTATCACTGTTGATCCTAATTTACTAGCCTAAATCAATTTGTTTTGTTACCTTCGCTAAGGCTATCCCATTCGTCTAAACTGGCGTGAAGACGTCTTTCGTTCTTTTGTTATTGCACCGGAAAACTGAACTAAGATTTAATTAGTTGTTAGTGGCTTTGAACTAGCTGTCAGATAACTGCGAGTACTCTCAGATCTGTTCATTGTGTATTTTTGTGTCGGGATGTATAAGTACCCGGCCACGTCCACTTGTATTTTATGTCCATCTAATGAGTTAAGCCTTTTTCAACCGATTTTTAAAGTTCGTTCTTATGTTGTACTGTTATACCACTGTCCCGGGTTAGGGGGAGGGTAGGGATCCCGCTAACATGTTTAACCCCGCCACATTATTTATGTATGTGCATGTCCCAAGTCAGGAGCCTGTAAATTAGTGGTTGTCGTTTGTTTATGTGTTACATATTTGTTTTTCGTTCATTTTTTTACATAAATAAGGCCGTTAGTTTTCTCGTTTCAATTGTTTTACATTGTCTTATCGGGACCTTTTATAGCTGACTATGCGGTATGGGCTTTGTTCATTGTTAAAGGCCGTGTGGTGACCTATAGTTGTTTATTTTTGTGTCATTTTGGTCTTTTGTGGATAGTTGTCTTATTGGCAATCATATCACATCTTCTTTTTTATAAGACACTATAAGGAAGCAGTATCACTCTCGTATAAGCTTTTCTGAGAGGTGACTACCGACATGATAGCTGAACCAAATTTTTAATATCAAACCAATGTCTTTCATTTTTGCTAGTGATAGAACCTGTAATACTTTAAAAAATCATGTTACACATATACGAATTGTAGACTCAAAGTAATATAAAGAAGACACGGCATACAAAGAATTATATATATACATGTAAGCTTATGGAGTAATACGTGTCTATAAATAAGGAAAACGATACTACGAGTACAGTAAAAAAAAATCGACGGGAAACAGACAGCACTTTTAACATTGATAGAAAAACAACGAAAATGAAATCAACATTCAAATCACAAAAAAGTGAAATATACAGTTAAACCCTATCCTGATAAAAACTGAATTTAGGATCAACAGTATTTGCTCCACTTTTTAAAATATAGATAAGTCACATTACATGATTTTACAATATACAACTTCAGTTAAATCAAATGAAATCAAATTAAGTTTATTGTACGAAAAAAGGTTTCCAGCCTAGAATGATGAAAATGTATATAAGTATTACGTTAAAAAATGTACGGCCCAAATAAAGAAAAAAAAGTTTTCTGTTTTACATGTAAGCACCGATATTGATTGGTAATATAAAACTAAAGATTCTTAATGTTTCTTTATTGGAAATATTAAAATGAAAATTTATAAAAAAAAATCTCTTAATTTTTACAGTTAAATGTATGCTCTCATCCACCAGCAAAATACATCCACACTTTCCTTAACTTTTTATGAACAACTAGTTATCAAAAATCTAATAATTTTTAATACGCTATATATTAAAAATGATTAACCAGAGAAAAAAAATGATAAACGAACAAAACTCCTACAAATAAAAATAATAACAAGAATGTGTCCCCAGTACACGGATGCCCCATCCGAACTATCATTATCTATCTTCAGTGGACCGTGAAAATGGTGGAAAATCTCTAATTTGGTATTAAAATTAAAAAGATCATATCATAAGAAAACTTTAACCAAAACTTTGACCTGAAGCGTGACGAACGGACAAACGAACGAACAGACGAACGAACAGACGGACGGACGCTCAGACCAGAAAACATAATGCCCATAAATGAGCATAAACACCATTCATACCCTCCTTTCACTTTCTAAAAATTGCAACTTCTCATTATGTTTGCCAAAAAAAAAATCGAATGGACGCAAATAATCACCGATAGAAATGCAAATGCCGACCCCTTCTGTGAGCCGACAAAATAATATCAAGTTAGTTCATGTCGTATTGAATATTAAGTTTTGTAAACAAATGTTCCTACCCCACAAGGAAGTAATCCTAGGAGACGTCACTTGATAGTTTAACAATCAACTCAAATATTTTAAATAGTAAGGAGAAAGTTTCTTTAAATGTCGGGTACAATGATAAATACAAGTAATATATTCATTAGAAATTCCTTTTCATTAAAACGTTACAATGTAATCTGATGTTTTCTATTGTGGCAATGTTGTTTGACTGTTTACTGCATAACAAAGTAAAAGATTTCAATGAAAAGATAATCAATTCTATGAATCATACCGATAAAATTATATACAGAATTAAGTGGAAAAATGTTGAAAGTAGAAAACTAAAGTGTTAACCTATACTAAATATAAATACCTAGAAATATAAATACCTAGGGTTAATGTGTTTTTTTCTTTTGGTTTTGTTTGTTCGTTCGTTCGTTCGTTCGTTCGTTCGTGTGTTCATGTGTTTTTATGCCCCACTTACGATAGTAAAGGGTTGTTATGAGTTCTGGTCTGTCCGTCCGTCTGTCCCGCTTCAGTTTAAGGTGTTTGGTCAAGGTAGTTTTTGATGAAGTTGAAGTCCAATCGACTTCAAACTTAGTACACATGTTCCCTAGGATATGATCTTTCTAATTTTAATGCCAAATTAGAGTTTTTACCCCAATGTCACGGTCCACTGAACATAGAAAATGATAGTGCGAGAGGGGCATTCGTGTAATGGTGACACATTCCGTTGTTTGTTTTTATTTGTTTTAATTTGTGCTTGTGCTTGTTTTTGTTTTAGGTTAAGTTTATTTTGATACATTAATCCCTGAACCGCGTTGAAAATATGATAAACATATTTTTTTACCATAAGATGCTTTATTCATTATAGATAAGTTACACGAACATAGATGAAACAGATGCTTACCAGGAGATATTACTGAAAGTCTATACCTTCACATTCAAGGCTAACCATGAATCAGGTATGAATATATGGGCCTTTTTCAAAAAATGTGGATTTTCTTGTACAATCAATATTTCTAAAAAAGTGTAAATATTTTTATCCAATTTTTAGATACACAATTTAGTTTTTGGTGTGTGTAACAAGTTCCAGCAAATTCAATATGAAATTTAGCTACAGAAATTGCTTCCAGTGGGTTTCAAAGGGTCCAAAAACCCCAAAATTGCTTGTACGAAATTGAAAAACTAGTCTTTTTTAAATGCTGGTTTTAATACCCAACGGAAATTATTATTTTTCTTTTGTTATTATAAATATATAGGTATCACTGCAGGTATGTATACACAAATACAGGGAATTATTAGATTTTATTAGCATTTTTTTTTACTTTTTACTTCGTACTTAAAAAAATGTCAACTACATAACACAAATGAAATAATGTTGCCAATAAACAACTGATTATATCCCTTGTAACTAAAGAAGTGCTCTCTACTTACTCTTCATCCTCTGATGACGTGCTTAAAGTTACAGGATGACATCATTGATTCATTTCATTATAGATTAGTTTTGGTGAGTACAAATTACTCCGTAATTTTATTCTATGTCAACTTTGTAACGGCAAAAACATTGATAAATTTTGGCATACATATTTTTTTTTACATAAATCATTCAAAGTCTATAATACTGACTCTAATTCAATAAAAACCATTTATCTGGTAGTATTAGGGTCAAGAAAAACATCCAAAAACCACAAATAGGTCAACTACATAACGGTCAACTACATAACGCAGTGAATCGTTATGTAGTTGACAAAAAGCGTTATGTAGTTGACAATGCTGAATTAAATTCACTTTAAAATATGTTTCTAAAAATTGTTATTTTAACTGTTTTCATGGTTTTGAAAAAAGTGTGATGATTTTTATGGAAATATATATCAAGCAAAATGTAAATATTATTAAAAAAAAATTAGGGACCGAAACTAAATCCGTTATGTAGTTGACATATGTCCCATACTTGTTTCTATGTTATTTTTTAAAATATTTTTGTAGTAGCATTTAAGATTGCATATTTTTATTTCAGGTTGTATTGTTGTTAAACTATTCAATTTCATATATTAAAGTTGAAAATTGAATATTTTTTTGTATTGTTATTTCACAACTGAAATATCCACATTTTTTGAAAATGACCCATATATAATGGTGAATTATATCGAAGCGACCTAAGATAATTTCTATTGTACGTCCTTCTTCATTTTATCTTTTGTTATGCTATCGGTATAGATATTTAAAAGGATCGAAATCGGTACAAAGGAAGGAGGGGTAAATCTAGTGGAACTCGACTTTCTGCAGCATAGAACCCCGCAACAGTCGTGTTGAGATGAAATTTATAAAGATGACAAATCATTGATGACAAATTTATCGAATCGAGGAATTAAGATATTGGTATATGCTATAGACACTTGTTAATTGTTGATATGCGTCTGCTGACCACGATGTCCATTGTGTCGTTTGAATAGAACTGCAATTATCGCAATGATTCCTCGTTTCGGGGATAATAAGACATTATTTCATTATTTTGTTATGAAGTTTTTTACTTCATCTGGAAAACGTATATGTGACCCGCCATGACATTTGCAGGCTTATGGAGGTAGAACGTCATTGTTAGAACAATTATAAACATGATAAATATCGAGATTCAATGAAATACGTATGTGTGAAGAAAAGATAAACACTTTCGTTGGCTTCTTTTTTGCGGACGCCGAACTATACATCATATATAAGTTTTGAAAAAGTTTTACTTTATCGTGTGAAGTGAAAAATATTTGAATCTACATTTTAAATTGATACAAAAAAAATCAAATTTCTGCTTTATAGATTTCCTTTCATAAATGAAGTCTGAAATATATCCATAATAAATGCACCGTATCAAATGCATATAAGAGAACACCTACTTATAAACTGTTACGCGTCGCTTACTATGTATAGAGACATGCATAATAAATCTAAATTAAAAAAAGGAATTCTTAAAGCTTACTTTAATAAATTTTAAACTAACTTCATTTCAACAAGTTTAAATTAAATGTTCTAAAATAGAGCTACAAACAAACAAATACTGCTCTGCTCTAAAGTGTTTCTTTCATAAATGAAGTCTGAAATATATCCATAATAAATGCACCGTATCAAATTAATATATGAGAACACCTACTTATAAACTGTTACGCGTCGCTCACTATGTATAGAGACATGCATAATAAATCTAAATTAAAAAAAAGGAATTCTTAAAGCTTACTTTGACAAATTTCAAACTAACTTCATTTCAACAAGTTTAAATTACATGTTCTAAAATAGAGCTAAGAATTGTTTGCATTGCAGTAAATTTAAGTCTTTGAAATTTTATTCAAATACGCTATTCAACATCACTAAAAGCCGATAAATACAATAATTTTGTGTTTTATAAATTAGTGGCTTCAATAAATAAAAGTCGTCATAGAACAGTCTCATTTTCATACCGGTATTTGAAATGACTCGTTTCATTGCTATTACAACAAATATGTCATAATAACATGACAGAGAGTTTTGTTTCGGAATATTTTAGATAAATATACAAAAATCAAATTTTAGACAATGTACCCAACTAAGCCTGGAAATGGCTAGTCACATATAGTTAACGGCGATTTTCTCACAATGACGTTTTACCTCCATAAGCCTGGATATGTCGTGGCTGGTCACATATTGGGTAAATAACTAATGAGGGGGGATAGGACCTTTATCGGGACTCCGGGATCGGGTGTTTTTCGAATCTCGGGACCCGACGGGATTTCGGGATCAAGACCCCTCCTACCCTCCCTCACTAATATATTAATTAATATTTTCCTTTAATTTAATTTACATAGTTTAAAATCTTTAAAATGTGCACCAATACATGATTATGGGTTGACATTGATCCAATGCGGTTTGATATTTCAAACTTTTTCAGGTACTTCTGGCCATGACATGGATCTTTCGAAATGGTTAGTATTTTCATATTAATTTGTTTACGATATTAATTCATATAAAAACGGCGGAAGATCGTTATGGTGATGATGTGTTTAGTTAGCCATGATGCGGGAAAGGGGTGTGATCACGTTTCTTAAATATTTGATATTTTTATATTCCGGTAAACAAATTTTTGTTAGAGAAACGAGCTTTACGGTGACCTAGTATAGTTGTTAATGTCTGTGTCATTTTGGACTCTTGTGGACAGTTGTCTCATTGGCAATCATACCACATCTTCTTTTTATATTTTGTTTTACATTAGGGGTTAACGGAATATAGCCTATAGTTTGAGTTACAGTATATCCCGCTCAAATTTTTTAATATGATAATGAAACCGAATGAAAAATTCAAAATTATAAAAGTATATTTATTGTATTGTATCAAAGAGAATTCATATCATAAATAAATTTGTTGAGAGAAAACAAGTTATAACAATAGTATTTCATATTTGTCGATTTTAGCAAACTGTCATTGGATCAAATTATTTCTCCAGCGATGAATAAATTTCTTGCATAACTATCGTGACTTATTTGATCGCTGTACGCCTATTTATTAAAGTTTATGATCATTGGTGTGTCCATGATTTATTTGTTGTCCAACTGTAAGTGGCTTATTCTGTCCCTTGCCGAATGACTTTTCCTCCGAAAGTATAATCGCAAAATAGAGTTTTATTTAGCCAATTGTGTTTCCCCAAATCTGACAGGCTATATGGTGTGGTGCCTGCAAAGACATGCGATTCAGAAGAGATGTCTCAGACAGCCATTTACTTTTTTGATTAGCTGATTGACGTCGCTGCGGTGAGGATGAAATTGTACTTTGTTAATTGTCTACAAAATAATTTTTTTCATGATCTAACTTTCGATTAGTATTTATTCATCTTGGATCATATATATATTTTTTTTTTATTCCATAGGTTTTCTTTTGAAATAACTCCGCATGGGGAGATTTTGAACGTTTATCATCCTAAGGAAGATGGTGAAGTATTGGCCACCAAGAAAGGGTTTGCTGCTCTGCTTGCGTCGAAACTGCACGGGAAACAGCAGGTATAACATATATCATATATCAGTGTTTTAGCACTACACTGAATAAACGTACACTGTCAGACAGTTTGAGACTGATTAGATGTGTTGAAGTAAACTGAAAACGATCCAGTTCATTATGGAAACAAGAAGTTCATACCGGCCAACTTTTCTAAATGCCCAACGGGGGGTTTTACCGGCTTAAGATGGTTCTTATAGTCCTACAAAACCTCCAAGGTGGCCTTCAAATGCATTTTGATGTTGATTTTCAGATCCTTCATACATTTATAAACATAGAGACAAAACTGATCTTTCAAAATTTTAAGTTGGGAGCCTCCATGAGGGAACCCCCCCCGCAAATAGTTCACAGTTGGCAGGTATGAGAGTTGATTATTCCATTTTGTTACGTACATTTCACTGATCTGTATTTAGACAAAAATTTACATACCAGAAATATATAATATCGTTTAATCGTGAGTGAATTTTCAGGACTTTTCAAATTTGTGTCTACACTGCGGATTGCCGTTTCTCTCCCCTTACCAACATCGTCCCTTAAATAAAGTGTGGGAACTGACAGTCAAGATACGTTGATATTATATTCCCACTAACATTCCTTTCATATTTTATTCAATTGAAAGATATAAGACATGTTTTTTTTGGTTTTAAACATATAACATTATCTCTGGAACAAACAGGTTGGGCTCAAGTAAGGAAAGGGGGGTATTCCCTGTATTCAAGGAACACCCCAGTTTTATGATGTTACCCCCCCCCCCCCCCCCCCCAGTCTACAGGGACTTCATTTTTTCTATTTCAATGTATGGTATAATATTTACAAATGGTGCATTTTAGCTGCAACAATAGTATTTGCAAATTTCAGGACCAACAAAAATTTCATTGGGGGAGAGGAGGGTTTCAATAAAAATGTCCTGCAATTTTTCGTTGGCATTGTAATCTCTATCCTGCCTTTTTATTTTTCAATTCATTCAGTACTGTTATTTTCATTAATTCAAATCAGATAATAATACTCAAAACTTCTGTCCTGCCTTTTTTCAGATTTCATCCTAGCCCCTACCCCCATAAAAATCAAATGGTTGCTCCCTAAGTGGAGCCTTGTTTAGAACTCAAAAACACACACATCTTTTGTCATATCTTTCAGATTTTTGTTGAGGTATCAATTGCTCCAGGTGTAACTGATCATGATGACTTTAGGTAAATTCATGGTACATGTATATCGCCATCTTGGATTGTACGATTGCAGTACAACATCAGTCTAGTTATTTGCCCAAATCGTAGAATTTGGAGACAGATTTCAATTTATCAGTTAGACTTTACTTATATGAAGAAAAAATGGTGATTTATTGTTTTATTCAAAATATTAAAACGAATATCAAATCTTGTGTTTTAAGAATATTTTTTTTTCAAATAAGCCATTTAATACATACATGTAACTCTTTTTGTAAAAAATATATATATACTGGACTGATAGGGATTTTTAATATTTTTACTTGTAGCAAGAAAACAAATTCGGCAACACCATTTTTACTATGGATTTTGAGCACTATTTACTTGACATTTGTCCAGGAGTCTGTTTCCCAAATAAAAACTTACGATTAAGATTGATTGTAAGTCATTAACAATTCAGTATACTTGCGATAAATCTGAATTGTAAGTATTTTTTTTTGAAACTGACTCCTGAGCTGTACATTTCTTACATTGTAATATTTTGCTCATTTGTAGATTTTGGGAAACAAGAGAGGAAATCAGTGGGTTTATCATACAAAAGAAATAGGAAATGAAGGTAACATTATCAAATAGAAAGTAAAATTACTGATGGTAAACTTAGCTTGTAGGCAGGAATACTCATTTTAGACAGAACTGAAAAGGTTTAATTAAAGGTGTGTACTTTTAGAGTAATAAAAACAGACATATAAAACATGTAAAAGTTAAGCTAACAGTATTTAAATGTATTTGTCTAAGTTCTTGGAACAAATGTGTCATATAATATAAATTGGCATGAGTATCATTAGTACATGTAGTGAGCTTTACCAAAAACTTATTCAAAATTATTACAGATCAACTAAATGTATTTATGATACGTTATAATTGATCTATCATATATATGGTGATCAGTTTTATTAGCATCCTCATCTAGGGGGGGGGGGGGGGGGGGGGGTGGGGTGGATATAATATATATGAATTGAAAAAAGAGACAGCATGCATATGTGTTCTTTGATATTTTGTAGGACCTCATAATGCAACCTATACTGTTGTGGACACTGCCACTGGAATTGAATTCAGGAAAGTACGATTGGGACATCCATTTGTTAATTCCAAGAGTACATTTCAAAAGGTATGGAATATATGTTTATTTGAATTTCTTCTCAATGTAAGAATAGAATAACTTCTTCAGTCATGTCAGTTGTAATCAATTAAGGGGGCATTACGTGTATTTCAGCATGTGTACTCGGTTTTCTTTATTCTAAAACTGTCTGAACTACATCATAGTACATGGACATGCAGAGGAAGTATTTATGTAAGATACATGAAAAGGAATTGATTTTGTGAAAGTGTGTATGATGACCTGATTTACTGTGTATCATCATTGTTTTGATTTCTACATCCATTTTTTCCACTAAATTTGTTAGGAGTACAAGGTCGATAGAATGACATGCAAGATCTACAGATTTGTCTGACAGTGAAAAATATTGTAAATTTTCCACAAATCGCATTAGTAGGTCTCAAGTTTTTTTTCTATTTTTTTAAAATTGCAATAATAAATGCACATAATAGCTTCTGAATTTGAATTATATAAAACTTTGTGCTTTGCTCAGTAATGCTATTTAACTTTTGTCAGGTTATAGTTCTGACAGACAAACATTTGCAATGAACAGTGGTTCTTAATAACTAATGATTCAGTGAATCACAGTAAGTCAATATATGTCAGCATTGTCTTCATTTATATTCAATAATCTAGGAATTATATTTTTCTACAAGATATATATGCAAACAGATTAAAAATTTCGTATCAAATATGTAATATTTTCAGACTAATATATACATATATGTTTTTCCTAATTTCTTTTAGACCTTGCATTTCCACCATGAACTTGGAACCATTCATAAAATTCTTATTGAAGAACATTTCAAAGGTCCAACAACACAATCAAAGTAAGTAAAAGTTTTGTAACAAGTATTTAGATGGCATTTTTGTTTACCATATCTCTTACATCTCTTAACAAAAGTTGTTCAGGGGTTACATGTAAAGATCTGGAGGTTAAGGGTAAACACTCATGTTAATATCTGGATATCTGATGACACGACTCGTGTAAATTTCTGGACAAGATTTTCAGGGGTTACAACTCGTGTAAAGTTTTTGATATTTAGGTATAAAAAATCATGTTAATAAATATTCAGAGTTTATATGGGGACAAAGTCCCCAATAACAGTAGAAAATTCATTAAAATAAAAAATTCAGGAAAATTTCCTGAATTTTTCATTGTACTAATGAACTCAAAATCGTTCAATTTTTTTAATGTCATGTTTTGAAATCCCGGAATTGCGCAGAAATCTACATTGCACTTACTTTATCCGGTCTTTTGAATCTTTGAGTAAAATGTATATTTATCAGTCTAGTATAAATAGGAAGGAACACAATACCAATTTCATTTTTAATAATTCCTTGATATGAAAAAACGTTACCTGATGAGAGCGTTTCTTTGTTTACATTGCATATAACGTCATATCTTAAATAACGTCACAACTAAAATCCCTAACAACAGAACCAAAATCGGAAACGTTACAGTATTTCCGTTTCTTTTTTTTATAACAAATATTTAAGTTACAAAAAAATACTTCATACAGACTTCGTCCCCATTAACAGGTTATGCCTACCTCATATTAACAACTAATGTAAGGCGCTTGATTTTCAGGGCAACAACTTATGTCTCAACTTAAAGTTTGCTATATTATTCTAAAGGAATACCAACTCTGTTGGAACAGTACAATATATATTTAACTGTTGCATAGAATAACAAAATTTGATTGGTTTCTGTTTTTGTTTATTTCCAGTTTTGACCCAAATTACAACATGAGGAAGGTGAAAGCTGTCAATGAATTCAGTTCTACAGGTATACTTTTTTAAGGGGAGACTTTCTTTTTATGCCCCACCTACGATAGAAGAGGGGCATTATGTTTTCTGGTCTGTGGCTCCCTTCGTTCGTTCGTCCGTCCGTCCATTCGTTCGTTCCTCCTGCTTCAGGTTAAAGTTTTTGGTCAAGGTAGTTTTTGAAACTTAGTACACTTGTTGCTTATGATATAATCTTTCTAACTCTAAAGCCAAATTAGAGTTTTGACCCCAATTTCATGGTCCATTGAACATGTAAAAAGATAGTGCGAGTGGGACATCCGTGTATTTCAGACATATTCTTGTTTTTTGTTGAGATGTCTTTCTACACTTAGCTATAGACAATAGATTTGATTTTTATGCCCCACCTACGATAGTAGGGGGGCATTATGTTTTCTGGTCTGTGCGTCCGTTCGTCCATCTGTCCTTCCGTCTGTCTGTCCGTCCGTCCACCCATTCGTCCGTCTGTCCCGCTTCAGGTTAAAGTTTTTGGTTGAGGTAGTTTTTGATGAAGTTGAAGTCAAATCAACTTGAACCTTAGTTCACATGTTCCCTATGATATGATCTTTCCAATTTTAACGCCAGATTAGAGATTTTATCTTATTTTCACGATCCACTGAACATAGAAAATGATATGGCAGATGGTGCATCCATGTACTGGGGACTCATTCTTGTTTGTAAATTATATTATAACAAAATATAGAAATGTTATTTGTTTGTCTATGATTACCAAAACATTAATTAGTTGTTCATGTATAACTTCCATTGAGCTGCATTATGATTTTCCATAAGTAGGGTATATATAAAAAAGAAGATGTGGTATGATTGAGACAACTCTCCACAAAAGACCAAAAAAACAAAAATGAACAACTATATATAGATATAAGAAGATTTCATGTAAGTGCAAATGAGACAACTCTCCATTTAAATGCATGCAAATGACTTGTAGTATGATTGCCAATTTTAAAAATTGGTAAAAAAGTCAATCCCTCAATAGAAAATTTAAAAGAAAAGTTGATTCATGTCCTATAGTACAAATATCAACATGTGATAAATGATTATTAAGAAATACAGAAATTTAAGAATATATATTACACATTATAGCCTACCCAGAAATGTCTGCCATTAGCAATGGAAAGCTTGAATTTCTAACCAGACACAGAGCTACAGACCTTCTAGATAAACCAATTACAGAACTGATTAATGGAACAATCCATGTACAACAGGTAAGAATTTAGCATTCCAGTGAGCACCAAGCTTATTATTTCTGATGCATGCAAAGATTAGATGAATCTTTGTTTAAAATTCTTTTCTTTTTTAATTGAAAAAGTAACTTTTAAAAACTCTTAATCCTGAAATTTCGAAAAAAATAAATAAATCCTTGCATGATTCAAATTTCAAAAGAGTACTTGTATTATTTCCTCTTTAATTGCATGCTTCATATCAGATTGTATTTACAGAATAGAAATCTTGAGGGGGTACAATAGAAAAGCAGTGTTGTTAGGCATATTATATTAACATGTTTACGTGCTGAATATATTGCATATCAATTCGACCATGGACCTTAAGCAGCTATCCATCAATTGTTCATGTGCTTCACTTAACACAGTTTTAAAAAAAAGATTTCTATTCTGTAAGTACAAACTGATATATATATATGATGCATGCAACTTATGTCAACAGCACATACTGTTTAAGAGAGACAGACTTAAAATACACTTTTTCTACAGTTTAAGAGAAAGAAACCAAAAGTACCTGTGATGCAGTTATGGCAAGATCTGAAGAGCAATGTGACATGTATCAGAGAGGAGCCAGAAGAGGGTTTGTATTCTATTACTGTTTAGAAGCATTAATTCAGGCCTGATAAGATAGAATATACAAGAGAGAAGTACATATGTTAAACAAAATAATTCCTACACTTAACTGTTACATTGTAAATAGGTTAGATATTTGTGTAATTTTGGCATCAAATGATCACTGTAGAACCCTGTGTTGAAGTTTATTTTGAATAAAACAAATATACTGTGGATTCATTTATTTTCGTGGGTACCAATTTTCGTGGTTTGAGGAAAACTTACATATTCGTGGATATTTAATTTCGTTGTTTTGGCGATGTCTATATTCATTCCTTTAAAAAATTTGTATTTCGTTGAACATTTGAATCGTGGTTCTCCTGTACCCACGAAATCCACGAAAATTGGTATCCAACGAATATTAATGAATTCACAGTATATGAAATTGAAATAGGAGGGCATATTTTGTCTGTTTCTCATATCAGAAGTACCAGTTTTTGAACTATCAAACATCAGAAAACCAGTGCACTCTTATATGGGAATACATATGTCCAATTTTCAGCACAAGCCAGTCATTTAAATTTTGATCTTAATTATTTGAAATTAATTTCAATATAGAAAGCAATGGGGAAATAAATTAGTGGTTTGTCGTAACAAATAGTTATAAATGTTCTAAGTACTGTATATTGACCTAAGATAGTAGTTGATAATTAAAACTGTTTAATGATACTGTTAATTAACAGGTTCCCCTATTGCATCTTATTGTTTCCTGAAGTCACTTGAGATCATGAAGCTGTTACCTGATGAAGAGATTGTTAAAGTGGCAGATTTCTACTTCATTCAACTTAAACCATTGTATGTAATATTGTAAAGATAGAAATACATTATTTATTTGGGGGATAGATCACATAATAGACACTGTTTTGAGACAAAAATCTCAGTTATTGATTTGGGAATGTACACCGGGCGGTCGGTTCGGCAGGTTGGCGGGCAGCAGCCACATGTTGTCTGTGCATTTACTCATGAAATGTTTAACCAAAGTTTTCAAAATTTTAATATGTTGTTACTGACAACAAAATGGAGGTCAAGTTCAATAATGACGATTTTGACTGTTATGGTTGTTGAAAGATTAAATAATGATGTTTCCAGACCTGTCTGTGCTTTTACTCATGAACTGTTCCACCAAAGCTTTTAAAATTTCAATATGTTATATTGATGACAAAATTGAGGTCAAGTTCAATAATGAAGATTTTGACTTTTACCATTCAGGAGTTGTGGTTCTTGAAAGATGGAAAAATTGTGTTTCCAGTCATGTTGTTGCTTTTACTCATGAACCATTCTACCAAAGCTTTTCAAATTTTAATATGTTGTTACTGATGATAAAATGGAGGTCAAATTTGATATTGACGATTTTCACTTTCACCGTTCATCAGTTGTGATATTGAAAAATGCCAGGACACAAATAAATGTTAATAAATCTGGTTTGCTATCACTCTGACAGCCTCTTGTTAAAAATTACACAGAAAATAATACATGGTGTATATATATTCTTTTTATTTCATTTACTATTTTACAGACAAGAACTAACTCTTTACATGTTTGTTGCCAAGATATATTTCATTGCGTTATATGATGCAATTTTAAAATGTTCATTGTAAATCAGAAATAAGAAATTAAAAATAATGCTTGTCTATTGCAAGGATAGTTTTATTCATCATGAACAAGTGTTGCTTAATTAATTGCTGGAGGTTCATTCTTTCAAATTTTAATGGGTTTATTGAGTAATCAATGTTATATATTCAGGTTAATGAGAAACAAAGAAGCCACAGAAATAATGGTTGATGTTTTTGGTGCCTTGGGAACAGACCTTACCCAAAATCTTTTAGTGGAGAAAATTTTGAGAGCTGATAGAGCTAACCCTACATTGATTGTACGTCTAATGACACATATAGTGGGCATGGATGAACCACCAGTTGAGGTAGGTCATCTTCAGGTTATATTTTGCACACCAGTTTCGTTGGACAATTGTGGAGGCTGATATTGTTTCACTCTTAGAATGGTGAAGTTATTTAATTGCCCTGTTTATATTGAACAAAAGTTTTTTGTAGACCATCAGTCTCATCTTTTTGACATATCTGGTTCATATCTAAACTCAGGTAACATTGAAATTTTTCATGCTGAAAAGTTCATCAGATTATAATGAGCAGGTTCTTGTACACATGTTTATTTTTAGATAGGTTTGTTTTGTGTGCAATGTTTTATAATAGGTGATTGGAAAAATATCAATATATAATCTCATACAATATGAATTTAGTGATATTCAAATATAAGTTTGAAATTTCATTAAAGATAAATCCTTAAAAATCTTGTAGAACATTACTACAGCCATGGAAGATATTTGTTTCAAACCAGAGAAGTTTCATAGTTATATGTATGAAGGGGACCTTCACAACAGAGTACTTCTGGCACTAGGGTCAGTAGCGCACAAGTTATCCAAAGCTGGACAGACAGACAAAGCTACAGAGATCATAAACAGAGTTCATAGTATGATTGGACTTCATGGTTAGTAAATAAGAATTAGATTGGACTCAAATACACTGTTAACCAATTTATTTTATAGATATTTTTTTGCAGGATTATCAGATTTCCTTGTAATAGTTGAATAAGGAACAATCGAAGTTTTACATTTGTGTGACGATTTATATTTACGTTATTTAAGTCACAAACATAAATTGCTTGCGATAATAAATGGCTCACAAGAGCAAGTTGGATTACAGTAATGAAGTTGGTTTTTTGGGTAAAGATTGCATGTGGATGCATTTCAGTGGGTGTCAATTTTTGTGGATTGAGGAAAACTTGCAGTTTTGTGGGTATTTGATTTCATGTTTTTTTGTCAATCTCTGAATACAAAGTCTGTAGACAATATGTACTTCGTAAAACATTTGAATTTGTGGTTAACTTGTATCCACAAAAAATACAAAAATTGGTATCTAATGCATAATAATGAATCCACTGTATACTGTGGATTCATTATTATTTGTTGGATACCAATTTTTATGGGTTTTGTGGGTAGAGAGGAACCACGAATTTAAATGTTCAAAGAATATCATATTTGCAATAGGTTTTGTATACAGAAATTGGCAAAACCACGAAATCAAATATCCACGAAAATGCCAGTTTTCAGCAATCCACATAAATTGATGCCCACGAAAATAAATGAATCCACAGTAGTTAAGAGAATATTGTTGCAACTTACATTTTCAAGCCAAGACTCACATTTTATTTGGTTTAAATACTCCTTCCTTTTGACAGACCCTTGGTTATACAGGCAGAGAAGATCATCCCAGTCCAGGGTACAGAAGATGGAGTATGACCGCTATAGAGCAGTATTACTGGAAACATTGGGTAACGCTAGGATGGATCACTCTTATGATTATATCATATCACACATCAATACTACAAACTCTCCATGGATCAAACGGGCTGGAGTACATGCTCTTAGGAAATATAACCATCATGATGTAAGTATTACTGGAAACATTGGGTAACGCTAGAATGGACCACTCTTATGATTATATCATATCACACATCAATACTACAAACTCACCATGGATCAAAAGAGCGGGAGTACATGCTCTTAGAAAATATAACCACCATATGGTAAATTTTTATAACTTATCATGTATTAACAGAGATACATACTTTCATAAAATGTAAGATTCATAGATTAATTCAGAATTGTAATTTAATTGTGCTTTTCCTTTTTGGTGAAGTTCGACGTGTAGATACATTTAAAAGGTTTGAGCAACATTTGAAAAACTAATATATCATGTTGGTTTCCTGACTTGTTGCAGATCCAAATCCATCAATTTTTGATAGCTAGAGTTAATTCCCTTTAAATGTATTAAGCTTAAAAAATGGATAAAATTATATTCATTTTCCATTTTACAGTGAAGGGTAATGTATACAAATTTGATAGGAAAAGGTGTGGATGTTTGTCAATGTTGATATGAAGATAATATTTTAGTTACATTTCCTTGATATATGCCAACTATATTGTACTTGCCAAATAAATTGGTTTTGACTTTCAGGCAGCCAATGTATTGCTGACCACTGCATTATATGATGATGATGAGAATGTAAGATATGAGGCTCTGCTGATGTACCAAGCTCATCCAAAGTCTGTCTTGCTTAATCCATTAAATGTCAGGTAAAACAGATTATAAGTAATCTAAATGTTCCTACATCATAATACTGCTTCAGTGGTCTACAGTAGAGTGCTCACTTTGAGAGTGAGATGTTGTGTGTTAGATCCCTGGGTTTGTCACATCAGAGTTTTTAGAATTAGAACAGTAAACAACAGTGGACAACACATATTTCAGATAGCCTATATAAATATAGGTCATATGTCTAAAAAATTAAACACAGTGATGCTTCCATCAGGATGACCACTAACTTGAACCAGGAAAAGCACATAATTTGGAAAGCAGAGTAATGCTCTTCTCATATATGTACAGAAACCACATTTTCTAATTTTGAAATTATATTGAGATTCACAATAGACCAATTTCAAGCTCTTTTTAATAAAAAATTATGAATGTCAGGTGACCAGAGTTTAATCATCATATATGACTTCATTGAACCATAAGCTCTTACTGTGACATAACAAAATAAGCATTGGAACATTAAAAGAAATTCAGACCATCAAAGGTGGTTACCATTAGGTACTGGTAGTCAATAATTGGTTGACTACCTAATCTTATTGTTGAAATCCATCACAGTAAATTTTGTGAGTCTTCAGATAAATCGTACAAATATCAAGGTTTATTAAAACTGATTAATGGTAACAATTTTGTACAGGTCCAATTTATGTTTTATTCCAGTGGTTATTGAAACCCTAGAAAAAGCAAAAAAAACATTATGTTTTTGTGTGTTGATATTTTCTATTAATTTCTCTATGAAATTTACTTATTTTAGGAATGACAGTAATGAAACTAGTGTTATAGATCCCTACGCATCAGATATGCATTTTGTGGCTGTAAATCAACGAGCAAAGAGAGGATTTTTTGATGGACTACATTTTAGACTGCAGGCACCAGGTGTAGACTGGAGGAAATTGCTTGGTTCTGAAGATGTTGGTGCATCATTTGGAATTATCATTGAAAACTACCTGGATTTGAAAATAGGTTAGAAAGTTCAAAAGTTAAGAAAGTTGTTATATTTCCTTCATTTTTCCTATGACCACAATGAAATAAGTTGTGAAATTTAGCATGTTGTGTATATTTGCTGCTATTTCTCACTGGGGTTTAAGCACCCATTATTTAATCTATTAAATAAATAGTTTTGGTAAAAACATTTACTCTATTTGGAGCTTATTAGATTGAATATGTAACCTCCAGATTAATATACTTTATATTGTGCTATTAGTGATAGTTTTCAAAAATTAACTTATCTCTATTCCAGCACCACTTAGTGGACATGTGAAAGTGAATGTCCATGATGAAGCCTACGCTAGAATACATCTTGGTATAGTTAATAAAAACTTGGATTTTTTCTTGGCAAGACTATGCTTCAAAGGTGGCACTAAATACAACCTTAACATTTTACAGGTAAAAACAATTTGCATATATATTCAAGACAGATTTTGGCCAGGTTGGACAAATTCCAAAATTGAATTATAGTATGGTGATGCTGGGCAAGTGGGTGGTTGGTCCAGAATGGTAGTAACGCTTCAGTTTAATGTTTTTAGTCGAGGTAGTTTTTGATGACGTTGGTAGTCCAATCAACTTGAAACTTAGTATACATGTTCTCTATGATATGAACTTACTAATTTTAATGCCAAATTAAAGTTTTCATCCCAATTTCATGGTCCACTGAACATAGAAAATGAAAGTGCGAACTATGGACACATTCTTGTTTAACTTACAATAAGTTGCCAAAAGCAGAGTACATACTATAGATTTGAATATTTGTAAAATATTTTGAGGTTATTAATTTAACCTTTTTAAGTAGAAAAAAAGTAAGTGAGAACTTTTAATGACAAAACATGCGTGATATTTTGTAGGAAAATGAAATGAAGAAAGTTGGCAACATGGCAAAAGGATTTGACGGTGCCATAAAAGGAATTGTGGGAGGGATAAAAGATGGAATCGATCTGTTTAAACAGATCATCTCTGGAAAATTGTCATTTAAAAAAATGATTACAGACTTTGTCGATGCTCTAGAGGATCTACCTAAAACAGTGTGTATTGGATACTTTTGATTATGTTGATATAAAAAAAACTAGAGATTTTGTCAAAAGGTGCAATCACCAAGTGTATTAGTTAATTACTGTGAAAACATAAAAAAATCATAAAAAAAAGTTATTAAAGAATAGTCTTACATACATGAGAAAAGGCAAACAATAAAGATTAAAGGAAAATCAGATTATAAAGAATAAAGTACTGGTCTAATCAGACTTCTTTTTCAATGTTGTTACATTCATAGAAAATGTCATAGCTATAGTTTCACTGTGTGTTTGCTTGTTATTGATGATAGATCAATTCTAAATAAATAAAAAGTTATTGAAGAAAAAAACTTAAATTGTCATTTATTTTTAGATATTATGTTTAATTATTTTCCAATTTCAGGTAGTGAAGCTGAGAGAAACAGCTATAGAGGTGATAAAGGCCCTTGGAAGAATTGATGAACGAGATTTACCTCCCTTTATCAGACCAGTAAAAAGATTAGTGATGCATGTTACAAAGCTGTTCAACGATATCAAGTCAGATGTCATGACATTCTATAATGTAAATATCATTCTTCAAGTAGATATTAGTATTTGGGGATATGATGCTGCCCTCTGACCATTTAATTTGGTTCACCTTGACAATTTGTATTTGGTGTATCTTGTTGCCTTCTGAATAGTAGGGCCAACGTAACAATTGTATTTTTATGCCCCACCTACGATAGTAGAGGGGCATTATATTTTCTGGTCTGTGCGTCCGTTCGTCCGTCTGTCTGTTTGTCCATCTGTCTGTCTGTCCGTTCGTCCGTCTGTCCCGCTTCAGGTTAAAGTTTTTGGTCAAGGTAGTTTTTGATGAAGTTGAAGTCCAATCAACTTGAAACTTAGTACACATGTTCCTTATGATATTATCTTTCTAACTTTAATGCCTTATTATATTTTTTATCCAATTTCATGGTCCATTGAACATGGAAAATGATAGTGCGAGTGGGGCATTCGTGTACTTTGGACACATTCTTGTTATTTGTTATCATATGGTTTATTTTTGACATACAGGACCATTTTTGAAGATGACACATGATTGAAAAGTTGCCTGTTTTGGTTGACAAGAGATAGGAAGTAAAAATTTATATCCAATGGAGCCAACCATTTACATTTTATTATTTCACTACAAATGTTTATATGGCTGATTGTAGGAAAAAGATCTGTTTTGTACTTTCAAAAAGTGATGTTGTATTTAAATGCTACAGTGTGTAACATTAAATATTCAATATTTCATTTTACATTTCTAAACTATCGAAAGAGGATAAAGAATGTCTTTCAAAATATTCCGCACTGGTGGCCATGGATAGACACAAGGAAAGCGTTAGACTTTGATTAGGATCCTTAATGAGTTTTTATCTAAAATATGCATTTTTAAAATTCATAATAGAAAACATAACATTGGTCTTTTACTGAATATAGAATATATATAATGTGTATTTTAGACTCTTGAAGAGACAATAACAGTGATAATACCAAAGAGTGCCACAGATGTGTATGAGGCCATCAAAGAAGTCATACATGCCTTTAGTATCATGATAAAAGATCCTAAAACTGCCATTACTCAAATAGGCAAAGGAGCTTTGACGTAAGTGTAAATTGTTTGTTTAATTTGTGAAACATTACTTGGTTGTTTTAGTTTGAGTCCTGGATCTGACATTTATAAAAACCTATAGTATTTATCATTGATATTTCACAAAAATAGATCTATCCTATGGTACATTGCTGTTAATTTTGTGTGTGTGTTATCCTTGTCTTTCAGAAACATTGTTTACTGTACAGTGGCGGATGCAGGAATTTTCGAAAGGGGGGTGCTAGCCCAGGGCAAATGGGGGGTGCAAAACATATGTCCCGATTGTCCCGATTCAAATGCATTGATCGGCCAAAATAAAGGGGGGGGGGTGTGGACCCCCGGAACCCCCCCTCTGGATCCGCCACTGCTGTAGTTAAAAGATGATTTAAAAATAAGAAGATGTGGTATAATTGACAATGAGACAACTATGCCCCAAATTTTTAATAAAATCTAATACAGATGTAGTTATAGACATTTCTATCACATACAAAAAACATTCGTTCATTTTTTTATGTCTTTATTTTAATTTTGTTGTTTGATTGGCATCAAGTGTAAGTATTGCATCACTATTGTCTGATTGATACAGTTCTGTTTAAATAATTTCATAGATTTATTATTTTGCAGGATTTACACATCGGTAATGTCTCTGATTGATGCTGTTAACAAAACAAGAGAAGCATGTTTCTTCCTTAAAGGTAGGAAGGATACAAGGGGTTAGGCATTGTATGTTGAAACAGGATCACTGAATTTATGAAACGGAGATAAATATCGCTCATGTATGAGACCATACTGTTATATAACATGCAGTTTAATAAGATCTTTTTTTTTAAATCATTTAATATTGAGTCAACTTGAATAATTTTAAAAAAATGAATACAATGTAATAAAAATAATTCAATGTAATTTTTGGGATACGATTGCTGTCAAGCAATCTGTAGACTTTTACCGTTGACCCTATGATACACTCCCTCACGTCATTCGTTTTATTCTAAACATTCAGCAACATCTCAGATTCTTATGATTGTCTTGCTTTAAAAGGTAAAAACAAGCAAAACAATTGAACATAAACAACTTTCCTGTAATGTTTTACTCATAATCTTCATGTGTGATATTTTCCTTGACTTATATGCGTGTTTGTAACAATACGGAAAATCAGAATTAAACAGTATTTATATTTAGTGTTTTTATAAATTTAGAAACACGTCAGAGGGAATTCCCAAATTTTGATAACTTGCGAGAGTTCTCTGAAAGCCGATCGATAATTCTATTTCTGTCACAAGAACTGAAGAGGAGTATTTCTATATTTTACCGTTATGAAACTGATATTTGATACTGTACTCTCATAAAGAAATGCAGAACCATTCATCATATCATTTAATAAACGTTCTTGTTCCAAATCGCAAGTCGCGGATTGTTTATATATTAATGCCCATGCGTGGTCTCACTAATAAGAGACAAAAAGAATTGTAGAGACAAAAAGCGTCAAGAAGCGACAAGAATAATAATATTAGCAACAAGAAACTATTTAGCGACAAGAAAACATTTTTTTATTTATATTACTTATTCGAAATAAATATTAAAAAAATATGCAAAAGAAAACAATTTCAACGACAGGAAAGTTAATTTTGATAGGGGAAAAAATGAAATTCAGTTGCTACATTTATTTACATGATATTTTATAAGGTATCACAGGAAGTATTACCTTTACCCTGTCGTTTTATGGTATTACTTTTACTTGTGTTTTAGAACAATAATATATTTTGTCTTTTTATTTGTTTTTAATAAAACTATTTTTGTACAATATATACTTAACTTGCAAAATGCATTATTTGTGCATAATTGTCCAGAAAATACATACACAAATTGTGAAATACAAATTAAGAACTGAAATCAAACAAGAGGAAAACATAATTAAAATGTGAATATTTTTCATCATTTTTATAGTGTATTGTCTCATTTATCATGTTTATGCATATAGATTGAAGATTAAAGGAAACTGATGACAATCTTGAGTTTTCAACAGCTGTTCACTATTCGGTACAATAATTGTATATTCTGGTAATTGATGAAGGTGTTAATGGATGTTATTGTAGCAATAAAACAAAGGACACGCACCTAGTTAATCTCATTTGTTGCTCTTAATTGTGTATTACCTTAGAGTGAAGCCACAGCTAATGTTGGTCCTATCAGGAAAAAATAATTGTACAGTTAGGAAGGAAATAATATGTCATGTTTTTGTTTTATTAAATCCTTCAAAAGGAAGGTGACAAATCTTTGTTTTTATTTTCATTTTATAGCGTTTACATTTCCTTTGCTCTTACACATGTTTAATTTCTTCATCTATCAATATGATAATAAAAAGTACACAATCTCTTCCTCGAAATTTTTTTTATTTCTTCATCTTTCAATGTAATCCTAAAAAAATATTTTGATGTATGTGATGACAAAATGTATTCTTGTCGCTAAATAGCTTCTTGTTGCTTTTTGTCATTTATATTATTTTTCTTCTTGTCGCTTCTTGACGCTTTTTGTCGCTAATTAGTGAGACCCCACATGCGTGTAGTTTTCCTGATTTCAAGGGGTATCAGATTGAGTGTTTCCCCGCTTCATTGATTAATTTGAAACTCATGAGATTCTTTCTATGTCTGTCTGCGTATGGAGGGCTATTGTTGTTAATTTTAAATCATATGCATAATTTAAATTAAAATAAATGTTTCATCGTAAAAATTACCTATAACACCCCTTCAGCAGAAATGGAATCTTCCATATTATCGTTTGGAGTTGTTTCCCTTTTCGAAGTATTCGTCAAGAAGAATTAACTCGTAAATGCCGATAAACGTCGTATTATATTAAGAACGATCTCAATGTAAACAGAGGAGTGTGTACGGAAAGGAGTCATGCCCTCTGACCCAAAGGAACTTCAATAATTAAAGAGTAAGAAATGGGGTTCCTCCTAAACTGGTCCGCCGTTCTATATATAGCTTCGCACCGAAGGTCAGTGTAGCGATAAGTGAACACAACAGGGGTCCAGTTTAGGGTTCCTCCTAGAATTACGGTGATAAGATATGGAAGCAAGTTAACTCGTACCACGGCATTGGAACCAAAAAAGTTAACTTGTACTACTGGGAAGTCGTACCATTCAGAAAAATATATTAAAAAATATGATGTTTTATGGGTTTCTGTTTGTAAACTTAATAGAAATAAAGTTGAATTACTTGAATTTTACACAGGAGTTAAATGAAAACTTAGACAAAAATAAAGAATGTTTTAAAGCATTAATGTTTTAACTGATCTTTCAAACTAGAACATAGGCGGATCCAGCCCCCCCCCTTTTTCGTGGAAAAAATTTGGTTGATTATAAAGGGAATCATTGAAGCATGACTGGAGCGGGCCCCCTCTTAGGTTAGTCAGCAGGCTCCCCCTTAGGAAAAGTTCTGGATCCGCCACTGTAGAACTTAATCCAGAGGAAAGTTAAAACATTGCTTTAACTGTACCTTATTAAAATTGAACATGTTGAATATATATATATCCAATTTAAGTTAATTAAAGCTGTAATCCATGATCACAAATTGAATGCTATGTTTACAATTGTTGAAAGCCATGTGCTTTTTTTGCGGGGGAAAATGCGGACCCCCTTAACAGGAATCACTTACATTTCATTGTTACATTTATTTATAGACAGTAAAAATAATTTTGGCAATCATTTGGACTAACTGCTAAGACTGAATCATTCATGAAAAATTTTCTTCGGGTGAAACTGTTTATACTTTAATTATCTACATCTGCCACAGTATTTTCTATCCAATATACAAGGAACATTAGCTACAAATTGGTCATTGTACTTTCAAATTATATACATTTTACAGACTTAAGAGGTATTGGGTGAAAGTAACGTATATCATGTATATTCATCATTTAACATCATTTGAATGCATTTAAATAAGTTGGTACGAGTGAGCAATGGTAAGAGTTTGCATTGGTACAAGTTTTTTTTAGTGGTACGAGTTTACAATGGTACAGGATAACTATAATTTGATAAAACACAATAAGTACATGGCTCATACACTTGTAACGGGGATTGGCTATTCTTTAAGTTGAGTGACTATTCAGATTGTTACATTTTGCATGTGCAGTTGAATTAGTTTAGAGAATAATACTATCCAGCTGTACCAGGGTTACCAGCCAAAATCGCTTGAGACTCACGCATGTTCATGCTTTTTTGCGGCAGTATTCTTGGATCTATTTTTTTCCTCTTTGATCTTTTCAATTTTGGCCAAATCTCCTGCATTTGTTTAATGAAAATTTGGCAGAACTGCTACACATGTGTCAATGAAAACTATGGCAATCGTATCCCTCAGAGCATTCTGCTCTTTGATTGTTTAAATGCTATTTATGGATTTTTTTTAGATAAATAAAATAGTATATTTGATATAAAAAAATCTACAATTTGTAGATGATAAGCCATACTGGTTCGACATCCCACACCAGTTTGAGATTGTTAAAGGAATGTCCAAGGCTGCCTTTGATGCTATAGCCCATCACAGTGGAGACTGGGTCAAGGAAGAGATACAAGAAGATGTTGATAACATTGCTGCATTTACTAAAGGGAGACTATCCACAGTATATATTTCTTTTGTGCTCTTGTTTAATTTAGAAAAAAACAAATTTTAGAGAAAGAGAACCAACATTGTATTCCTAATGAATCAATACACATTCATTAAAAAAGATCCAGCTAGGATACCTAGCTGAGAGAAAGCAACAATTTGATCAAATTGCACAAAACAATATAATTATGCATGCATGTCATTTTGGTCAAAGTTTTAAAAGAAACCAAACTGGCAAAGAACATGACCACAATTTTCTGCCAGAAAAGCTGAAGGAAGTATGGAGGCATTAAAACATTGTCATATCAGCAAAATTTTTTTGTTAATTTTGTTAAAGAGTTATGAAGAAATTTTTATCTACTTTCTCATTTGACACAATCTAAAGAACTATTATTTAATTTTGTTTTAACCATTGAATATAGGTATTTGTAGATAGAATTACTGCTCTTACTAAGTTTATTTACTATATTTTCAGACTGCACTGAGAAAAGAAATCACCCAAAACATCACTAAGTTAGTTCACGATCTGTTAGAACCCTTCCAACCACTGGTGGGATTCATAGATCCATTCCTTAAGCTGTATAATACTGTGTTTGGTACAATCAAAAACGTCAAGAAGGCTTATGACATACTTAAAGAAGGGTAAGTAAATTACCCAGAATTCAATTCCAATATAATTACATTACATCATGTAACATGTAAGTTTCATTTTATACATTATTTTTATTGGCTAACAGCAATCAAGCACGTATTAAGTAAATAACCCAGAATTCAAATCCGATATAATTACATTACATGTAAGTTTCATTTTATACATTATTTTTATTGGCTAACCATACCTGCCAACTGTCACTATTTGCGGGGGATTTCCCCCATGGAGGCTCCCAAATGGAAATTTTGAAAGAGCAATTTTGTCAACAATTCTAAACAAAACAATTGATTTTACAATGGCTATAGGCTTGTAAAAGTACAGAGAAGCCAAAATACAACATTAATATACATTTGAAGGCCCCTTTCAAGGTTTTGATGGACTATGAGAGCGATATTGCACGTAAAACCCCCATGGGCATTTTGAAAAGTTGGCAGGTATGGCTAACAGCAATCTAGCACGTAAGTAAATAACCCAGAATTCAATTCCGATACAATATTCCATGTTTGAAAATCATAATTTTAAGAGATTTGAAATAGAAAGACTTTCAAAATGCTGTAAATGTAACGGTAGTAACCAAAAATCTGTAGTACCTAAATTTCAAGTACAAATCAAGTACTGTGAAATACAGGTACCTAAATATTACAATAATTTCAAAGTAACAAAAAAGTACTGAATATTAAAAAAAGTAAATTTCCAGTACTACAGATTTTTAGTACAGAAATAGTACCTATGCAAAAGTAGCTGAGTAGTTATCACAAGTTTTGAATGCTTCTTTTAGTAATTTTACAGGGTTGTAAAAACTTACCTGTGCGCATGTTCTAAGTTAAGTATTTTGGTCAATGCTTTCACAAAAAATTTAAATCATAAAATTTTAGGTTTGCCTAATGCATTTGCTGTAAAATGATTAAATTCAACTTTGAATTTTTTTATTGAGCAATTAAAAATGGCTTTCAAGAGGTTGAGGTATGATATTCTTTTTGGACTTATTTATACATACGCCTATAATAAAAATAAAGATATTTTATAATTTCTGTTGCAGGTACCAATTTGCTAGGTCTATCATTGACAGACTATTTGGTCCAAGGGCTCACAAGGAGTTTCCTAGAGATACAAGACTTAGTGGGAATGGTTGTAGTGGTGAGGGGTTCTATCCTTCCAAGAAAAAGAGAGGATCAGAGTACTGGT
The DNA here is from genome assembly GCF_965363235.1 of Mytilus galloprovincialis. Lineage (NCBI taxonomy): Eukaryota > Metazoa > Mollusca > Bivalvia > Mytilida > Mytilidae > Mytilus > Mytilus galloprovincialis. The sequence continues at coordinate 9,664,713 of NC_134844.1, forward strand.
CAAAAGGAGTTGATTTGGAGATTGAATATCATGAAGATGTAAGTACACCTTTAGGAGGTTTATATTTCTCGTTTTAAAGGTATTAATTTACTCCCAATGTTATAGTAAAGCCTATATTGCATTCACCATCTCTGTTCACTGGTTTTAAATTTTCTGACAATTATTGAGGTTGGTATACAAGTTTTTATTGTAGCCTTGGTTTGAATTGTCGCATTTAATGATTAACAGCTTCCATCAACATCTTTAGAGTTGACAGGTGATAATATTCTTAGATTATAACTGTAGGTATGTATTGTAAAAGGTAAAAATACAAGATATTAAATATACTGCACTGTCATTGCAGTCAATCATCCTCAGAGGTCCTGGCAGAAGGTGCCCTGCAGGCAAAAATAAGAGAGTAAATGATAAGCAAGATATCCAGACAGCTCTTAGCATAGACTTAAAAAATCTTTATGAATGTTTGTTGATAATTGTTAGATAAATTGAACTCGAAGGTTTAAAATAAATTCTATGATTATCTTGAAGGAATCTGAAAGTTTTCTATAAACACTTATAAATTTTTTCCCCCAGATTGTAGCCCCATTCCCAGGATACATAACAAGGACCAATAGAGATGATGAAGTGGTCATTAAAGCAACTGGTGGATCTCTCCAAGATGTCAACATTTACATTACCAACATTCATCCAGAAGGTGTTGATCATCCTAGTGATGAGAATGACAAAGGAAAGCTGGTAAGTGATATATATATATATATATACATATGATTTTTATATAAAAAAAAAAAACTATAGGTAGGAATTCTTTTTTTGTTCAATTTATTTTAAGGCTAAGTATATGTGGAGTCCTAAAATGTTGTCATGAATAACTTCCTGAAGTGCTAATAAATTCTTTAGAATAGGCCTTTTTAGGTAAAAAAAAACCAAGATATACTCTATCTACCCCAAAAGATGAAAAACCAAAACCCTTTGAATAGTTTATCTTTTCTGTAAAATTTTAAGGATATGACAAAAAAGTTTGCTTAAATATATATTTTGCTATTTGAATAATTTGTTGTTAAAGATCTGTGGTATTTTCTGTTTTATTTATTCATAACTTTATTTTAAACAGCAATTTATAAATATCTCTTATTGTTGAATACTGTATGTTGACGTCTAGATATATTTTTGAATTTTTTGTTTGTCTTGGTGGATTTATATTTCAATCATTTAATTGATATTTACAAATATACACCTTTGAAAAATGAACATTTCTTCTATTACTTTTAAAGATAGCAGCTGGTGTAAAGATTGGAACAGCTACACATTCAGGCTGTATGAATCATATACATGTTGCCTTTGAGAAGGGAGAAGAAGGATTTATAGATCCTACTAGGTTCTTTGAAGGTAGACCATTCTCTGTACCAACATGGGATCAAAAATGTGATGACTTTAAACTGGTCTGGAAGGTAAGATTCTGTCTTGTTAAAATAATTTCAACCTCCAATAGACAAATGCTTAATTTCTACTCATTGGCAAGTTAATACCTAGCATATGTTCGGTCTAAAGATAACAGTCAGATAATAAAACAGTCCTATTTTTATGAGTCATTTGATAATAAAACAGTCTTATTTTTATGAGTCATTTGATAATAAACAGTCCTATTTTCATAATTTGTATTTACTAAAAGATAAGGTCTGGTCCATTAATTCTTAAATTTGAATTTGGATGTCGTCACTTTTACCTTTCTAAAGTTATACCCCTTTACAAATGGAGAAATAGCTGAATATTTTGTTTCCTTTCTCTAATTTTAGTTTGCATCAAACAAATGTTATTAATTTTGCCCACAGTATTTATTACCACCAAACACAGATGAAGTTCAAATTTTGGTGGCCTCACTTTCACCAATCTCAAGTTATGTCCCTTTAGAAATGGAAAAAATGCTAAATTTACCATTTCAGCACTCTAACTACAATTTGCATCAGCCAAATGTTATGTACATGTACATGATGCTTGTCACCACCAAATACAGATCAAGCTCAATTTGGTTGGTGGCAATTTCACCCTTCTATAGTGATGTTTCTTTATAAATGGAAAAAATAGTACATTGACACTTGCATATTTACTAGATGGTCCATTTGTGTCCATTGGATACATTGATCTTTTATTTCAGTTTGAGACAATAGCAGAAGGGTGTATATTATGTTTGGGAGAAGAAGATCCTGCTGAGGACACCAGTCCTGAGATAACCAGTAAAGTAGATCAGCCTTCTGATTTAAGTTCTTCTGATAATCCTGGCTCTGAAGTTTCATCCATTAAAAGTAAGTGTATAATGGAGCAGATATTGGTAAACAAAATTGAATTTATTTTATCAGATTTAATTTTCATAAAATAGTGAATTCAGTCACATGTATTGATGACTTTTCATACATTTCCATTGTCATAATGAGCTGTTGTTATGTACAGTAAGAGTCAATTGTTTATTTTGTTCATATTCTTTTCAAAGTATGTCAAATTCTAAAACTTTCTTTTTTCTTTTTAGGTGATCCTGGTGGAATGTACAACAAGTTTGAGAGTTCAGGGGTCAGAAAGAAAAGATCATTGTTTGGAGGGAGTGACAAAAAAAGTATGAGCTCACAATATTTATATTACCATTTCAATGTTTACTCTTGATTTGCATATTACGACCCTTAAACTTTATCATAAGATGAGAGAAGTTTGTGAAATAAGTCATGCACAGTAAAAATGATAATTCAGATACATTAAAAGAATATAGTAACAAAAACTGAAAACAATTTTTCCAAAGGGTATAAAGCTTGACAATGTTTTTTTTAATAATATAAAATAATTTATTCTATTTATTCTATGAGCCCTTCCATTTAGATTTCACCTTTTGTGATCCCTGATTGTGTAAGTAATGTAGAGATAACTCAGCAGACACTTATCTATGTATATTTTAATTCGCAGATCCTTTTATGACACTACTACACAAAGCCAACACTTTCTTCAAGAAATTCTCAATAAAGAGACTTAAAATGGGAACCATTATAAACTTCCTACAAAAACTCAAAATGACAGACAGCATGAATAAAATGGCAGACGTGATGAAAACTATCAAGGTAAGATTTAAAGATATTTACATGTTGGTAGTTATAATAAACTTGAACACCTCTAGTTATTGTTTAGATGAAGGTCATATGATTTCAAGGTTAATGTATCATTATTTATTAATTTGTACATGTAGTCAGAATTGTTGTAAGACCGGGAAAATCTGTTTTTCTTTTAACAAAAGATAAATTTTGTACAAAATATAATGTTTATTTGCCTGGAAATCTTGAAAACATTTTCCACAAAGCACCATTTTATAAGCATAGACAGGAAGCTTTTAACTAAGGATCTAGTCCTACTCATCCTTGCCATTCCACATCGAAGCCTGCTTTTGAAGTTCATAATTAAGTCTTTTCATTTATCTGCTTCTGAAAAATAAAATATGCCTGAAATACCTGAAGAATTTAAGCCATTTTCCCCAATGTGCCATTTTATAGACATAGGCAGAGAACTTGTATCTATTGCAGAGGCTAGCAGTTTAAGTCCTATATATCCATCTGCCCCATTTTCCAAAGTTGTCGGGGACATATAGTTTTACCCTTGTCCGCAATTCTGAAATTCCGTAATTCCTTCATTCCGTCATTCCCCAACAAATCATTATACAGGTTTTTTTTTAGATATTGGACTGATTTTTGGTATGTGAGTTAACCATGATGAGTTACAGATCAAGTTTGAGTTTCGTTCTGCTTCACTAGTTTTGGTCAGAATTATGGGCTTTGGACTTTGATAAATTGTTGAAAATCTCAGTTATATGTGTTTTTTTGAAGGCCTTAAGATTTTGAGCAGATTTAGTATATGTGAGACTACTATTTTGTTTGTGTCGGCATGTGTTGTTGAAATTGCAGATTTTTCAAGTTTTGGAATGGGGCCATTCGTGTCGTTATGACACATCTAGTTTTTGATAGCTCTCTTTGTTTTTTTTTTTGGGTGGAAGAGGGATGGGTGCTTTACATTTATTTCTTTAATCATCTGGATTATAAATTATCTTAAGATGATAAACTTTATGCAAATTGTGAAAAATAATTAAATATTAAATGTCATAAATCTTTAGTTAATAAATTTTACTGAAGTACAAATTTTTTTAGAAAATAATTGACAACAAACCATGTTTCAACCCAGCACAAGCTACAGATGACCAACTTGTACAGGAGCTTATGGAGAGAGGCAAACCTTTTACTGGAACCAGAGATCAAATGATTAAACGTCTTACACAGGCTGACAATCGTATGTAGCAATATATCCATGTATTTATTTATTATTATTATACAGTATTTATAACAGCGCATTATATAATATCACAAATTACCCTAAGCGCTTAACAACATATTCATATAGATATACAAGTATTAACAATAAAATATAAAAGCCCATGTTATGAGATCCTAAAAAACAAACATATCTAAAATAAATGGCATATACTATTAAGTTAACTGATCAACAATCAAATTTAAAATAAATGGGCATGGTAAAATAAAGGAGAACTTAAACCCGTATAAATAAAAATAAGTTATAAATATTAGCATGTACAACTAACATTGGTTTACTCTCTTAAAAAAAACCCCACATTTATAATATAACAAACAACAACAAACATATCATGTACTTGATGGACTAATTACTTGATTCATGTCTTTAAAGGGATTTAAAATTTGTTTTCTTACCAGTCAAACTATCTTGACACGATTTGTAATTGGGTTGTATCAAGCATGCTAAAGTTTGTTGTTAGATTGTATTAAAGATGTTATTAAAACCAGATCAATTATACCATGTCTAAAATTGTTTTGAAAGAGCTTTGATTTTACTCTATTTCGGAGCTTTTCCTATCAAAGGGGTGTTTGGAGTTTGGAGTCAAATTTCCTGACATCTTTTCTTTCATTATATTGTTTTTCTGCTGAGTGTCCACTTACTGCAATGATTTTACCAATAGTGTTGAAAGTTTAAAAACCAACAATCAATCAATCTATCATTCTATTATATATGTGTACTGATAAACTGATATTTTATCCTTCACCATGTCTGAGAACCTGATATTCCATTTTATATTTACAGAATGTCCCTTGTTATCCCTTCACCATGCCTGAGAACCTGATATTCCACTTTATATTTACAGAATGTCCCTTGTTATCCTTCACCATGCCTGAGAACCTGATATTCCATTTTATATTTACAGAATGTCCCTTGTTATCCCTTCACCATGCCTGAGAACCTGATATTCCATTTTATATTTACAGAATGTCCCTTGTTATCCTTTCACCATGCCTGAGAACCTGATATTCCATTTTATATTTACAAAATGTCCCTTGTTATCCTTCACCATGCCTGAGAACCTGATATTTCATTTTATATTTACAGAATGTCCCTTGTTATCCCTTCACCATGCCTGAGAACCTGATATTCCACTTTATATTTACAGAATGTCCCTTGTTATCCTTCACCATGCCTGAGAACCTGATATTCCATTTTATATTTACAGAATGTCCCTTGTTATCCTTTCACCATGCCTGAGAACCTGATATTCCATTTTATATTTACAAAATGTCCCTTGTTATCCTTCACCATGCCTGAGAACCTGATATTTCATTTTATATTTACAGAATGTCCCTTGTTATCCCTTCACCATGCCTGAGAACCTGATATTCCACTTTATATTTACAAAATGTCCCTTGTTATCCTTCACCATGCCTGAGAACCTGATATTCCATTTTATATTTACAGAATGTCCCTTGTTATCCCTTCACCATGCCTGAGAACCTGATATTCCATTTTATATTTACAGAATGTCCCTTGTTATCCCTTCACCATGCCTGAGAACCTGATATTCCATTTTATATTTACAGAATGTCCCTTGTTATCCTTCACCATGCCTGAGAACCTGATATTCCATTTTATATTTACAGAATGTCCCTTGTTATCCTTCACCATGCCTGAGAACCTGATATCCCTTGTTATCCCTTCACCATGCCTGAGAACCTGATATTCCATTTTATATTTACAGAATGTCCCTTGTTATCCTTCACCATGCCTGAGAACCTGATATTCCATTTTATATTTACAGAATGTCCCTTGTTATCCTTTCACCATACCTGAGAACCTGATATTTCATTTTATATTTACAGAATGTCCCTTGTTATCCCTTCACCATGCCTGAGAACCTGATATTCCATTTTATATTTACAGAATGTCCCTTGTTATCCCTTCACCATGCCTGAGAACCTGATATTCCACTTTATATTTACAGAATGTCCCTTGTTATCCTTCACCATGCCTGAGAACCTGATATTCCATTTTATATTTACAGAATATCCCTTGTTATCCTTCACCATGCTTGAGAACCTGATATTCCATTTTATATTTACAGAATGTCCCTTGTTATCCCTTCACCATGCCTGATAACCTGATATTCCATTTTATATTTACAGAATGTCCCTTGTTATCCTTTACCTGAGAACCTGATATTCCACTTTATATTTACAGAATGTCCCTTGTTATCCTTCACCATGCATGAGAACCTGATATTCTATTTTATATTTACAGAATGTCCCTTGTTATCCTTCACCATGCCTGAGAACCTGGTTTGCACCTTTGACCCTATGTGTATGGGAGTGGAATGCTGTATAAATGTCAAACTATTCATGTTCCTACACACAGTCAAAGCCTATGCCAGGTTTGATCCTTGTCAGATGGAATTCAACTATGGTATTGATGATTGGCACAATAGTATCAAGTTGGATATACATATTGATGGTAAGTATTATATCTAATTGTCAAGAAGGGGTTAAGCCATGGGTGTACACTCACATGAAAACATGTGCTAGTTGTTGTGAAAGGAGGTAACTGTAATGTTCTACACACAGTAAAGACATGTGTCAGTTTTTGCCTCCAAAATTTAAAGTTAGATGCACTTTTTGATGACATGTATAAGGCCTCTTGAGCTGATCTGAATAATAGGGAGTGTAGGGTATGGGTTGTTAAACAATAAATGTATTTGCTAGATTTGATCTTTGTTGAACTTTCATATTTGTATTTTTTGCATGTGCAAATCCAGTTATTTGGGTAAACATCTTATATATTTTTTTCACTGCTGCCATGTCATGTATTTACCTCGTGTCAGCTGACAGATGCATATTCTTAATCTACCTGGTGCTGTTTTTGTTTTTTACAGGACTGAAGAAAGATATTCGCTCTGGAATTAAAATGAATATCCTTGGAGGATTAGAAATCATTCTCAGGTACTGAAGCTTTTTTAATTTTTTTAAATTGCAGAAGGTTGAAAATTATCAGATATACTAGAACACACCCGTGATATCGCGGGTCCGTGACTGAATTAAAGTATATAACTATGCACAAGCCTTATTTTAGTATTAATATTGTCATCTGATAAAGTCATGGCGATTATAAGATACACAGTTTTCTCTGCTTTCAAATCTTTCTGTTTGAACCCGTCGAAGTAGAACTTATCAATTATTGGTAATATCAATTATTTGGAAAACAAAAGGTCCTGGAATGGAGTATTTTTTAATCAACAGCATTGTCCTATATTAGTTATAAATAAAGTTGAATTCTTTGATTCCCTGTTATACGTCATGCCCACTAACAAATTAAAAACTGTAGATATACGCCTTATTTTGAGTCCAGATTTTTAGTATTCATATTGTTATACTGATTAAAATACTACAATAGGTAACAATTTGACAATTTAGTAGTGTCAACCCTGTGATTATGACCCGTGTATATAGCATATTAATCCTGAATACACCGTTTGGTGGTGGGCCTGTCAGATGCGGAACGTACAGATAAGGTAATAGGTAACAGGTGAATATACTATTGGTATTGGTATCAGACTCAACCTGGAACTTCTTAATTATTGGCAATATTAATTACGTGGAAAACAAATGGGCTTGGAGAGGTGTAATTTTTAATCTACACATTTGAACTATATTAGTTATATATAAAGTTGAATTCTTTGATTCGTCGTTTTTACGCTGACAAATTGGACCTCGTAATTTTAGTATTATTATGGGTGTTTTTCGGATGAATTCAATTCTCTAAAATTTTAAACATTTACATATAATCTTTTTATTACCTGTTTAGTAGATTAAAAACAAATCCTATTAAGATGCAGAACCTTAGTTAAATATTTGAAGTTAATAATTAAAAGTTCACTAAAGTGGTAGATACTACTGTAATTTGCTTTTTTGCTGCATAATAAGAGAAACTTGAAGATTATGTATGATATTTGGTTTTGAATTAAATAAGAAGAACGGCCCATTTTTACTGTATTTTGTTTTATATTTATAGATTAGAGATTCAGAAAACAGAATCTGAAGCCTTTGCTAATGTAGGGTTAGGTTTCTGTGACCAGAGTGATACATCCAACTGTGTAGTTTTTGTAGATCTACTGAAGGACGCCATACTACCTCTACCAATTTGTCATCCTGATGGCTCTTTTGAATGGCCAAAAAGTAGGTATATTTTGGTATTGATGTTATGTCCCTTAGACATGGATATATATGAAACGTTATGTGACATGTGAGTGCTCTGATGCTTGGAGTAGAAGGTGACAAAAGAAAGGTTTTCTGAGCAGATAAACTAGTGTAATGCTCTATAAATGGGAGATGAAGCAAGATTTTCAGAAGCTTGTTTTAATAAACTTATTTCTTTTTGCTTTAGTCAAGTTTCATTTTCTAGTTATTGTTTCATTTAATAAATCAGTTTTTATTGGGACATTTAATTAAATGCTGCATTTTCCCCCCAATCCTTCCATCCAGTGGCAAACATATTTTCCTGGTAAAGACACTTAACAGAACCTACCTATTTCGAATTTGTTAAAACTCTCAGTTTCAATATATGTGAAATATTTGCCACCACCACTGGAGTGGGTTTTATTTGGGTCTAAGCGTGACGCGGGATTGCCGATTTTTCGTAAGCGTGAAAGGTGAAATTCAAAATATTGTGTCGTGAAAACGGGATATGAGGTCTTGCGGGACCCGGGAAATGACCAAAAAAATGAGAATTGCTTACGTACATAGTGTAAGCAGAATACGGGAATCTGACAAAACAGTAAGTGGGATCCGGGATAGGAACCCCCCAATGAGACCCCCACTGGACATTAAGCAACCAATATTTATCATTCTAATTTCCATTAAGTAGAATATTTCTTACTTTTATTTGGTATTTGATTGTAGTTGATTGGTCAAAGTTCTTCAGTAAGGAGGCAGTGTTGGAAAGACTGAAGAATGCTGGTAAATCAGCAGCTAAACAAATAACCCAGGCTGCTGCTGGGGAAATCCTCAATGCTCTAGGACTACCAAAGGTATAATAAGATTTTGTTGTATTGTATTTTTCTTTAGTTGTGGTTCTAAAGTTTATATTGTTGAGATAGTGTCTTTTTAAACTTTACAATATACATAACAATATCATAAAATATTGAAATAAGATATCCATTAAATGTTGTTCTGATCAACCCTCGCTTCCCCAACAAAGTTAAAAAAAATGTGTATTTTAACCTTGTAAAGACTTCTTTTATCATTTATGATAGAATAATTTGAATAATCTTTTTAAACATGTGGTTATGGACTTCTTATAATAATATAAGTAATGAATTAATATGTTTTTTTTGCATAGAACCTTCTTTTATCCACTGGACCATGTCCCAGGCCAGGTAAAATGACAAAAGGCCAACTGACAGAAGAATTAAAACATCGTGGACTTGTGGTAACTGGAACAGATGATGAAAGAATACAACGTCTGGAAGATGATGATAGAAGTAATATAATAGATCATAAAAAATAAAATTTTTACATTTTTTTTCAAGATACCATATGTCATTGGATTTTATCATTTCGGGCTGTAGAGTCATATGTGATACCACTTCTAAACAAAAAAAAATCATTTTCTCAGAATGAAATTTTGTGGAAATTTAGTTATTTGAAACATTAATTGAATAGCATGATTTTACAAAATTCACTGATTCACAAAAAACTAAAACAGAACTTGTGGTCAGAGTAAAGCATAGAAACATGAAAAAACCAGTACAGACTATAAAACCAGCACAAACCTGTCTGTTCAGGATGATGGACAGCATTTATAGTTTCTAGATGTTTCTTTTACCATCAATCCTTCATTTATCAAAACAGAAATGGAAACAATGACACAAAAATGTAAAAAAAAATGAAACTTACACTTTAAAATTTCATCCGTTTGTAAATTAACATTGTGGCATAGATTTCTATGAAAACTGGTAAAACTGTGACAGTCTATGAGCAGTGAATTATTTTAAAAAAGATACTAATGTTCGTTACACTTTCAGAATGCAAGTTGTTTGGAAAGGACCATAACCTCTTACCTGAAATTACAAATGAATTTCTAAAGGACCATTTATACTATTCTGTGTCATCTAACTGTCTAAGGATTGATGCATGTACAGACTTCTCCATAGACCTGGGACAAAACATTCCTGCCTATACAAAAGCCTTCAGGGCATTCATTGATGTGGACTTTTGTAAATTCATTATAACATTTGGATTTGAAGGTTGGAAGGAAACGCTGGTTTTGATTAGTTATGATTGGGGTATGTGGTTTAAATGATGAAATATATTGTTTCAACTTTTATTATCTCAAAAACATTGATGTAAATGTACATAAAACCCAAGTTAAAGGCAGGTCCATTGATGGTTAAATTTTCTCTTTTTCTATGAGAATTGCCTCTGTGGTCTCCTGGCAACATGCATGTGTTTGATGTTCTGTATTTCATTCCCATCCAGATTAAACCAAAGACTTCCAAAATTTGCTGCTTCTCTGCTAAGCATGTAGCATTTCAGAATAAGAGCAAAGACCAGTTCACTTACAGTAAGATCAGAATAATATGTTTATATAAGGTCACATGTCTTTTTCTTCACTGGTACCTTTTGAACCTAAGCATGTTGAAATTCTGCCTGAGCGTGTCAGTGAAGTTCAAAATAGGGTTCATTTTTTTATATAAATAAGGCCGTTAGTTTTCTCGCTTGAACTGTTTTACATTGTTTGCATATTTTTGTTGTTGTACTGCTATTGAATTCAAACTACATGTACTTATTTGTTTTTTTAGGTACAGAAAGAAATATTCCAATATCTAAAGACATACAAATCAAGTAAGATAAATATTTTTTTCACACTTCTAGTTTTAATATTTAGTGTCGGACATGAATAGAAAAATAAAGTTTTAGTCTATATTAATTTATATATAATAAAAATATTTCTATAATACTTTCAAACTTGTAATAAATTTAACACTGCACCATGCAGTAGTATTAATAAATGAAGTTAGCTACAAATGTTGAAAAAAACTTAGCTTTTGAATGATAAAGGCAAGGTATTTATAAAGTTTGTATGAAATGGCACAAATTTAAATAGGAACATGAACTTGAGAGAAACATGTTTATTATTATAATGTAATAAAATTGATGGAAAATCAGTGTAGCAGTAAAGCTTAAACGTTTCAGTCCTTGTTATTTTAATTTTAGATTGAATATAGACAAGGATGATGATCTGAAGATGTTTATAATTGACTTTGGATTGAAGATAGTCGTTGGTGAAAAACCATTAATAGATCAATACTTACTGACAAAGCAGGAAATACCCATACCAATATGTAATGAAAACTTTACACTACCAGGTATAGTTTTTATGCCCCATTTATGGGCATTATGTTTTCTAGTCTGTGTGTCCGTTCGTCCGTCCGTCTATTCGTTCGTCCGTTCATCTGTTGGGTCATTCCTGCTTCAGGTTAAAGTTTTTGGTAGAGGTAGTTTTTGATGAAGTTGAAGTCCAATCAACTTGAAACTTAGTACATCTGTTCCCTATGATATGATCTTTCTAATTTTAGTGCCAAATTAGAGATTTCTTCCATTTTCATGGTCCACTGAATATAGAAAATTAAAGTGCTGATGGGGCATCCATGTACTGGGGACACTTTCTTGTTTATATTCTAATTATCAAAGAAGAACTAGTGGACCAATTGTAATATTCAAAGCTTTAATTGATTCAAAGAGCTACCAAGATCAGTTGTGAAACATAGAAATTTTTGTCTGAAGACTAATTGGTAGCTGTTAAAAGCTGACTAATATATACATGAACATGGGGAATTTTATCTTGTAAAAGATAGTTCACATGCTTTTTTTTTATCAATTTAAGTCAAACTTCGAAAAATAATTGTTTCATTTTAGGTATTTAAAAAAACACACATTTTTAGCTTTTCACCTCCTTCCAATTATTATTTTCATCATTATTTTCATACATTAAAAAAAAATGTACATATGTACTTTTCAAACTCTTTAAGATCACATGTAAATATCATAAGAAGGAAGATAATCCTCCTTCCATTACATTTTTTATGTGGATTGAAATTAAAAAAATGGTTTTACATAGTCTGAACATAATACAAATATTTTGTTTAACACAGGCGGTGGTTCTTTTGCTGGATTCCTAACTGCACTTGGTGGAAAGCTTACTGGACAGGCATTTGATTTAGTTATAAAAGAGATGGGACTTGAGGTAAAATACTTAATTTTATGTCGAGCATTTTTAGTTACAAAATATTTTATGAAGAAGAATTGAACATTGTTGTAAATGTAAATGTGTTATCAGAATCCAATGTCAAAAAAAATACATCCAAAAATCATTGTCTGATGGAGCCTAGACAAAGTTAATATCTTATCAATTGCTGATTCATTATTAAACACAGATTTTAAGGTTTAAGGGTGAAGGTCAACTACCAATTTAAGCGTTAAACAAAATCAAATTTCCTAGTATCTTATATGTAGATTTTGGTTGATATTCAAGCATCTGCTGAAATGCATTTTTACCTCAACCCATGAAAATCTGTTGATTCAAGTATTAATATGAATTACATTTATTTTCTACTTTCAGACAACTTTTAAAAAGATACATTTCAGTATTCCAGAGGGACCTAAAGGTAAATATTGAATGTGCATTCAGACTTGAATATAAATATAAAAATATGTAGTATGAGTGTTAATGGGACAGCTCTCCATCCAAGTCACAATGTATAAAAAGTAAACAATTATATGTCAAAGATTGACCTTCTACAAAGAACCTTGGCTCACACTGAACAGTAAGCTGTAAAGGTTCCAAAATTACTAGTGTAAAACAATTATAACAGGAAAACTGATGGTCTAATCTATATATATAAAAACAAGAATTGAGAAACACTTATGAACCACACCAACAAACGACAAAAGTAAGTAAAACTTTATTTGGATTCGGCATATTGACAAACAATACAAACATAAGCTCTAATGAGCTTTTCACCGAATATGTCAACATTTTATACATTGTTGACAACCACCAAACAACAGGCTCCTGACTGAGGGCAGATGTATTTAAATGCAGCAGGTTTAAATGTTCACCCTAACCAGAGATAGTAGTTCAACAATTTTGTATTATTTATAAAAAAACAAATGATTTTCATAAATTTCTCTATTTTCTTTGCTCTTCATACAATATGATATTTTACCACCAGTGATGAAAATTCCAAATCTTTTAAATTTATGCAATTATTTTTGTTTACAAACAGACTGTCCAGTGGACATCAATCCTCAGAAGTACCTCCCAGCGGCCATCAGGAACATGCTGAGATGTGAGATGCCACAGAATTGTTTTGGACTAAATTGTGGTCTGGACCTATCATTTAAGTTACCGTTCGGTGATTTCCATGTGTCATACAACATACCCTTCTGGTTCAAAATCAGCCCATGTGATTTTGATATTGACATTAAATTTGGACCTTTCCAACATAAAACTGTATTGTTGAACTATGATTGGGGTAAGTACTTGAACATGCATGGTTCTGCACCATACTTTTAGTTACAGTTATATTTGTGCTTATTCTATCAACTTGAATGAATCAATGACTGATATTTTTTCTTCTAATAAATAAAGATATTATGTTTCAGACTACAGCATGGAATGGGTGTTGAAAAAAATCATTTTCATTACATATTGTTTTGAATTTTGTCCTTTAATGTCTATGATGTTTAAAAAATTATCAGCAATCATTTATTTTAAGCTCAAGGGATATTTTGAAAGACCTTGAATTAGATTATTCACAGTTTAATTGACTGCTTCATCTAATATTCAATGGACAAAAAAGAACATAATGCATTCTGTGAGTTGTAAGTACTTTTTCCAAATTAACTACTGTATATTGGATTGCCTATTTTCAGAAAATCTTTTCTTGTATAGCATTTGTATATGAATACCAGTAATAAAATTTGCTCATCTAAAAGTTTTACCGCTGTTCAGCTACCTCTTTCAGAAACTTTTGTTCTAATGATATGTGACCTCGACTTTGACAACAATTTGATTTTTTTACACTCTTTTTTAGGTACACCAGGTGTCTTGACTATTGGAAAAGGGGACAGGCCTCCTATCACCATTAAGTAAGTTTATAGTTACATGTTCAAACTTTAAGTTTGAATGTCAGTTCATATATCATACACTTTTTTACACTGAGAAGTGATTGTTCTTGTTCCACTAACAAAATTACACTAAGTACAAAAGCTGATTGACATCCCAGATACAATGGCGCCAACATAGGAAATAATGTCTAGCATAGGATCTGGTTGTAAAATAAATCAAATTCTACTCCTCTATAAGTATTGCTTAGAATGTTAAGTTTTACTTAAGTTATAGATATTGCTTAATGTAGGGGATGTAATCCTGATTCAATAACATAACAGCTCAATGCAATATATTAAAAAAATCAATATACAATTTTAATCAATAGCCATGTGTCCTTATCATGTACCTAGCTCTGAAATACCCTGAATCTAGATGAGTTGTATTTTGAGAACTGCCATCTAACCTCTCTCTAAAAAACAAATTGGTGAAATGTATGCAACAACGAGCAGTAATAGGGATAGTGACTTTAAACAGGCTTGGTGAAACTTTTCTGGGTTGAACTAGTCTTTAATAACCCCCTTTTTTATCCATGAAAAACATTCAAAGTTGATCTTGTCATGATAGATCAATAAAAATTGTATAACTTTATAGTTATTAGGATTGAAAACAAACTGAGCATTTTTTCTTGTTTTCCAGTTATTCTATCGACAAGATGCCTAATGGTCAAGGATTTATCGTAGATGTTAAGATTACCATTTGTTTCCCCCTGGGTGATGACCCATTCTGTATACCAGAGAAAGGACTGCATATGCTACAACACCAGGAAATACCAGCATGTTCTAAAAACTTTACAGATATGATGAAGAGTGAGTTTTCATTTTATATATAATGACAGAAATTAAGATTAGGTTGATTAAATTTCAAATATTTTTATTTATTGAGAAAGTTCAATGCACATGAGAAAAGAACAGATTAAAAGATTGAAAGTTTATATTTTTTTGAAGGTCAAACTATTTGTCTGTTTGACATGTTTTCAACATTTATATGCCTCTATAAACTTCTAGTTCTAAGAATTTAGTGAAATAATGTACTACCCCTCCCTTCACATCGGGTTTTCCACATATTTTAAATTGGCAGCTGTTCATGTGTATTTCTAATTGATGTTCTCATTGCCTCTCTAGGATGAAGTATAAAGAAAATATCTGGGAATCAGTATGTAAACAAAAGCAAAATATCTATGAATATCAATTTCTCCTGAAAGAGGCTGTTTGTGAAACAGATTTATTTACAAAATGCAACTTTTAATTGTTAGTCACAATAGACTTAGCATCTTAAATTCATTGGTGACAACACTCTTATTATATTTATTTATTAAAAATTGTTCTTAATTTTTTTAGATTTCTCAGTCTCAGAAATAGCAAAAGATTTTGGTTTAGAATTAAAAGCAGGACTAAAAGAAGGAGCTGTTCAGTTTATCCTTGAACGATTGGGGTTGGAGGAATTCTTCAGTGGACCAAAGTGTGACAAGAGGAGACCACCATACAGTCCTGCCGTACAGGGATGGAACAATGGTAGGGAGCTGTTTTATATTTACAAAAAAAAAACAGGTTAAAAAAACATATCAGTGTAAAAGAATGAAGAATTGAATAAAACTACTCTTTATTGCAGACTATATAGTATGTGGTTTCTCATTGTCGAAGTCTGTGCAGTGACCTATAATTGTTAGTATCCATGTCATGATCTCTGATGGATAGTAATCTCATTGGCAATCATATCAGATGCCCTTATTTTAGTATTTATCTTAAATAAAGATACCACTTTTAAATATATTTTGCGAAGTTTCATTTCAAACAAATTAAGGAAAAATGAAAATATGTTTGGTAATAACTCTGGTTTTTAATGCACACTCTTCTGATTTTCTCTGATTTTGTTAATGCATACTCTTAATTTCATAGCATTCCCTTAGTATTATTTGTGCTTCTGTTTTAATTTCAGAGTGTCCATTGAGTATCTTTAACCTACCAAACATAGAGGATATGATGAGTTGTCACTTTACAGAGACATGCACTGGTATAGAATGTTGTGTAGAGATACCGTACCTTGGACTGACACTCCATCCATTCTTCTTACTGGATCCCTGTCAGTATACACTCAGTTTTGGTATCAATACAATCAACAACACATTCTCTCTATTTGAATATGAATGGGGTAAGTAAAGATTTGCACGTTGAATTTAGATATGGGATCAACTATGTAGATTTCCTTCATTTTTAACAGCTAATCAAGCAGATGAATTAAATGAACTTTTGTAAGCTCTCCCATTTCAGTAATTTTCATGTTTAAAAGTTAAGATCTTATTTAAAGATGGCTATATATACCTTGACAATACTTATAAAGTGCTGACAACATTATTGAAGTAAGATTTATGAAAAGGTAAAAGTTATGAAATAATTGCTAACATGTATCCCATGTTATATTACATGCAGTTGATTGATAACTGTTTGCTGTATAATGAATGCAATGCAAGCATACTAAGAATACAAGAAATTTAAAGAATAAACAATTCATAAAGTTTTACCAAAGGGGAAAACTAAGAAAACTGAAAGGAAAATTCAATTTGAACATAAAGGATAAAAACAGACTTTACAATGATGTAACCAATTCTATTAATGACCTCAATAGATTTTTACAAAATATGATTGATATTGGAGGCAATATCTTGACCTGAAAAAGCTAACATCTATGTCATTTGGTCTCTGGTGGAAGGTTGTTCCATTGGCAATTATACCACATAGTCTAAGTATTCTACATTGAGTAATTATCAAAAAGTAATAGACTTTAAGACATTGTAATGTTCTTATATTTTAGGGAAGAAGGAGAAGATTTCTCTAGCAGATGGAGTAATACAGCTTGAGTAAGTATTTCAGTTGTATAGAGCTACAATTCTTTGAAAATGAGTTCCAGTAGTGAAACCAAAGCAAACAACAAAACAAGCACAAAATCTTTTGAATACCTTCAATGGTTTTTTTTATGAAAAAAAGTCTGACTGATTTTAAGATAATAATAAGTGATATATTTCACTCCAAAGAAATTAGGAACAAATGAGATGAAAATAAGGTTTCATTTACAGGACGATTGGTTCCAACCTGCTGAAAATCATATTATTTTGTTGTATTATTTATTTCAGGTTTACTATTAAAAAACCTCCAGAACAGAAAAAGTTTGTGATAGATTTAAATGTTAAAACATGTCTGGAAGAAGGGAAGCCATGTGAAGTTGATGAAGCAATATTCCAGGGAACGGAAGTACCTCAGCCAATGTGTGACATGGAGGCCACCATGAGTCTCAAAAGTAAGAACTATCAACAAATGTTACTTTTAAGAAGTAGTGTCTAGCTCAATTAACAATTGAAAAAGGAGAAGAAAAAATGACATATACCAAAACAAGATGTTGGACATTTACTTTACAAAATCACATGAAATATATCAAGATAAAAGAAATTTAAAGCTGCAATACTTATGCTGAGTTCACACATAATTCAAATTCGATTCACATTAACTAATTTCGAATTAGTTTAAATCGCATTCAAAACGTTTTACGTCCTAATGTCAATTCTAATTCGAATGACAATGCGCATCAAATTCGCTTAACTGTCCAAACGACGTTAACTTTTAATTCTTATTAACAAAAACGTATTTCTAATTCAAATTGGGTAATTCGAATCAATTGGAATTAAAAAAGAAGAGTGTGTGAACGCAATTAGCGAATTCAATTCGCATTCGATTCAAATTTAATTGGAATTAAATGTCAGTGTGAACGAAGCATAAGATACTTCTTACTTACAAATCATGCTATAAGTTCTGTATATTTTGTCAGTCTTTATATACGTATCAGATGCAAATGGGAATAGGGCAGCTTTTGAGACTGTGGACATTGTTTTTCAGAATTTATTTTGTTGCGCTCTTGAATTTTTTTCTGAATTAGTAATTTCTACAAGCTTTTTATTGAAATATCAGAAAGCTCATTTTAGGACTTAAAATCAGGGTTTTCTGATTATTCATTGATTTTTGAAGCCATCGAAAGGCCAAGGCAACAAAACATGACAAAAAAGGCTTTGCAATTCCACATGTTTTGCCACATATATTAACTGATGAATTCAAATTTTTAGATGTTATTGATAGGCCAAAATGCACTGTAATCATAATTTGGCTGCAACATGTACTTCTTTTACAGATATTAAATGACGTGGGTTCTGTTGATACCTGCTTACAAAGCAACATACAAATCTATGAATACTTGAAATTACTTATATGCCTGTGATTCCATAAATTGTAACTTGTTGTTTATTTGATTTTTGCAGACTTTTCTTTGACTGATTGGGCAAGTCAGGTTGGAGCAGAGATAGCAGGGCAGTTAGAGGGGACATTTGTCAAGATACTGTTACAGCAGCTAGGGCTTGATGTCATGTTAAAGAAACCCTCATGTGACCCTCATTCAGAGATATATTCTCCCGCATTAAAGGGATGGAAAAGTGGTATGTATGTAGGGGACAGTCAGTACTTGTATCTGGGAATACATACTGACATGAAAATAAGAAGATGTGGCATGATTGCCAAGGAGATAACTCTCCATAAGTGACCAGATGACACAGAAATTAACATATATTGGTAACCGTACAGCCTTCAACAGTGCGCAAAACCCATACCGCATAGTCAGCTATAAAAGGCTTTAAAATGACAAATGCAAAACAGTTCAAATGAGAAAAATGTGTTCTTTAAAATAAACAGCTGTCTTATTTACATTGATTTGTTTTGAATGTTTTTGCAAAAATTTTAGTTGGAGAAAATTTGATCATTGAATGTTTTGTTGTTGTTTCACTACAGAACAACAATCATTGGTGTATTAAAGCAGTGTGTTCTATGTTATTTCATTTCAGGCTTAAATTTTCATTTTGTGTTTATAATTATAGGAAGAAGTGGTGTGAGTGCCAATGAGACAACTCTCCATCCAAATAGCAATTTATAAAAGTAAACCATAAAAGGTCAATGTACAGCCTACAACACGGAGCCTTGGCTCACACCGAACAACAAGCTATGTTATGCCTATAATTCATTATGATTTTATTTGTAGAATGTCCCAAGCCTTTATCATTACCCGATTTACCCTCAGCTTTAACATGTTACGTCCCAGACTACTGTACAGGCATAGACTGTTGTTATCACTTTGACTACCTGGATCTGTCACTCAATATTTACCTGTATATTGATACCTGTAATTATGTCATCAAAGGAGGGATAGAGAAATTTACCTTTGAGTTACCTTTCTTCCATTATAACTGGGGTGAGTACTGTGCAAGGTATATTGCTTGTGTTTTTTTGTTACATTTATACATGAGGTAAAGATACTTTATTCTGGAATGATATTACTGACTATCATTTTCAGCAATCAGATTTTCATCAAATGTAATAAATCTTGACACTTTTCAGAATCTGCAACAGTTGAGCTATTGACATTTCTTTTATGACTTCAAATTTTATGAGAACATCTTTGATGTCCATTAATTGTCAACAAATAGCAACAAGGTGTATATTGTTCTAATATACTTTATACTAAATTTAATCTCTTTGTATATTGAAATTAACAAATGTAATGTGATGAGATATACATGACCATTAAATACTCAATGGTATTTGCCCTTTAGGTGAAGAAAAAGAAGAAAGATTACAGGAAGTTATTAGGATCAAGTAAGTGATCAGTCTTAAAACATAAATTTGTGTCCTGTATATATATATTTTGGTATCTTATTTCATAACAAAATATTCTAGATTGCTGATCAAATGTGAATGTTTTGTATTTTTCAGCAGATCAACATAGGGCCTTTAAGTGGCTTCACCAATGAGCAAAGCCCATACGGCATAGTCATTCTTGAATTTCCATAATTGTATCAAAGATCCAACTAATGAACAGAAATTTTTCTCCAATCTATTTGAAAGGACTTCCATTGTTTAAATTTTATTTTATCAACTTGTAGATACAAAATCAACAAGTTGTCAGAACAAAAGAAGTTCATTGTGGATTTGGAGTTCAGCATTTGTCTTGAGAAGGATAAATGTGCTACCAAGCTTCCATTGTTTACCAAACAGTTAATACCACAACCATTCTGTGATATGAATATGAACTTCAGTATAACAGGTATATTTGATATTGACCTTTTGAAATGCAAAAAGTATGCTTTAGCATGAAGAATTTAACACTTTCATTTCCATTGAAGAACTTTGTATTTCAGGTTAAGTTTTAGGCAAGGCTAAGTTAAAGTTGATTAAAATTGTTGCTAAAACAAGGGAATAAATGGCTGTAGTGAAAGAACACTGAAACTGTTGCATTGATTGCAAATGAATTATCATCTCAGGCTAAATAAGTTGGGTGGATAAAAAACTGAAGATAAATTAAAAATAATTACACTCATTGTTATAAAAGTATGCAATACCTTTCTTTAAATGGCAGCAGTCCTTTTGCGCCAATTACTGTTTTTAAGGGGTATCATTTGCGCCAAATTTTGTTTTCCAAAATGTATCAATTGCGCCAATATTCGGAACTCATTTGCGCCAATTTACCTGTACACATATCTACAATAAATATTAATGATTAATAGTTATTTTTATTTTTGGCTCAAAACGTGTCATATGTTCGGAGATATGAAGATGAGCATCTGGAGAGAAATGAAGTGACTTGAAATGAAATAGACAGTCCATGTTCAGACAGCCAAAAAAAACTTATTGCTTTGCTGAATATTTATTACAAGATATACTAAAAGATAAGAAAAAAGATGCTTTTGCTGATTATATGTTATCCACATATATTGACACAGTGCTTTGTTCCCACCATCCATATGGGCTGAAACTATCTACCACAAGACGTAGCAGTAATGGAGCAGAAGCATTCCACCAGAATTATTATGAACTGTTTTGGCAACAACATACATTAAATTTAGAAAAAAAAACATGCAACAGCAGTAAGAAGAAAGTATGTTTCAGAAAGAGAAACAATCAGTTGCCGTGTTAACTGCTGGTTCCAAGTCCGAATAAAGGAGGAGGGAAGTCATTTTTCTTCTAACTGGCGCAATCGTATGTTTTATTTTTGGCGCAAATGATACCATGCAATTTTCAAAACAGGTGGCGCAAACATAGCATTGGAGAAAAAATGTTGTGGCGCAAAAGGACGCATTTTTGGCGCAAACAGATCTCTCCCCTTTAAATAATCTCCTCATTAGAACATCTTTCTTTATTTACTATATATCTGCCATTAAAGATGTTAAAACTTATATATGAAGAGGACCAAGTTTTATATGTTTTATTTGTTATTAGATGTGTCACTGTCTGAATGGATGAAAGACAAAGGATTACAGTTAGGTCAGAGTTTGTCTACAGCACTGTCTAACAGATTGCTAGATGAACTAGGATTATCTCCCTTTATGAATGAGGAACAATGTGATAGATATACAGGGGTATTTGCTGGAGCTGTTGATGGCTGGAATTCTCAAGGTAATGACTATATGTTAGCTTTTAGCCGATATATATCGTTGTTTGAGCTGTTGATTTTTAGAAATCTAATGACATTGAATTTAGTATGCATTGTAAAATGAAATATACATGTCTAAGGCCATGTTCACATAGACCTAGACTCGGTGTTGTGTTAGTGTAACTCGCACATAAACAAAACACAATTACCTTCCCATTGATAAAACTCAATGTTTACATGTAGTTTAAATCATGTTTTGTCTACATGCAGTAGATAGTAGATGTAGGCCTTGTGTAGGTTTAGTGTACACAAAACTAGGCATTCTGAACTTTAATTTTCCCATGTATATTTAAAAATGAAACAATTTTTATATAAAATTGATACTTATAACACTTATTAAAAAAGTTCTTCACAGAAATATTTGTCTAAACTTAATATATGTATTTGTTATAAAAACACTTTACATAGCCTTAATCCAAGACTTAAATCCATCATCATTGCCGAACACATAATTCATTTGAAAAGGTCCTCCCGAATCGATTGGACGTACACACTGACAGAAATATTTGCCACTGGTCTTTATACTCAAACAACGATTCACTCATAAATGCATTACTGAAAAAGGGTGAGGTTAATTGTTTGTTTATGTAGTATCTCAGATCCGTTAAAATACAATTTGAAATAACAAAAAAAAGATTATCCACTCCCTTTGCCAAATACATGTACTTCTTGGAGAAAAAAAATACCATTTTAAACAAACAGAAAAGATAGAAATGTAGTGATCCTTTAATAGTATCGCAATTTTTTTCTTTTTTTTTTCGTCTGTAAGCACGCTGATGGGGAGCCTACATTTTGAGTCAGATTTTTTTTTTTGCGCGCGAAAGTTTATAATTTTTTTTTTTTATGGTACCAATTCAATATGTAACACTGTAATGTATTGGGAAACTTTGGATTCAGAATATTTTTATATTTTTTCATTCTAATCATCTGAATAACCCGATTTTTTTACTCAATTTGTGGAAAAACCCACTCCCCCCTTTTTTTTTTAAAGTCAAATGGTCGTTCCCTAACTGCTAGAAAAGTTGTTCAATAATTTGAATTCGGTTCTACGTAATGAACATTTAAATGACATATAGTTTACAAATATTATGTACAGGTAGCTAAACAAGGTGTATAGATGTGCACAAATTTAATGTGAAACTAGTGCAGATTACATTAAACAAAATGTAACCCTGTACACTGCGTTTGGTGTGAACACGGCCTAATTTGTTCATAAAACAATTAGTTTTTGAATAAAAAAGATTGAGTTTTTGTTACCAGTAAAAAGATGATTAGTTTAAAGAAAATTGTAAATTACTTTTGCAAATATCTTTTGGTGAGTATATTTGTTAATTGTTGATAGAAACTTGTTTTTAGGGGTTAACTTTGTTTATTAAATATTCTCCAGGAAAGAAAAATAACTTCATGCAAAGATTATTTTTCATTCAAATCAACATTGAATATTCAATAGAAAGTGACTGAGTTTTATAACTATTTTTGCAGACTGTCCCCTGAATATGACCCTTCCTAAGATCCACAGCTCTGTAAGTTGTTACATCCCAGATTACTGTACAGGAATAAGCTGTTGTATAGAAGTTGGAAAGATTGGAAAATCCTTCAGTACATATGCACTAATGGATGCCTGTAACTGGAAACTTAGTGTTGGTATAGAGAAAAGGAGCTTCAATATCTCACTTTCCAACTATGAATGGGGTATTTATATTATTTTTATTTTCAATTTTAATTTTAATCTTATCTGTTACTTTCGTTTTGAGCTCAATTATTTATTCTTTTAGTCTGATACTTATTTTTTATATTCCAATGGCATTTGTCACTGAAATTATCACTTAATAGCAATTTTTCCTCTGATTTCCTTAAATGTTTAGGACAAATTAAAATTATATAATTTTCATAAATGGAGACATTTATGGAATTTGATGCCACTGTCATAAAAGTGAGAGGTTTAGCGCTATAAAACCAGGGTTCAATCAACCATTTTCAACATTTGAAAATGCCTGTACCAAGTCAGGAATATGGCAGTTGTTGTCCGTTCGTTTGATGTGTTTTTTCATTTGATTTTGCCATTTGATTAGGGACTTTCCATTTTGAATTTTCCTCTGAATTCAGTTTTTTTGTGATTTTGTAATGCTGTTTAAAATTTCCATTATTTTCAGGTAAAAAAGAGGTTTTCTCATTGCTAAATGTTATACGTTTAGGGTAAGCATGTTAAGTATTTTGAGTATGTGTTCATTTTTAAATTTTGAAAATGTTCTTTTCTAAGAAATTATTGAACTTTTTTATGTTAAAAATTACATGGTATCAATTCAATGATGCTGTCAAGATATTCTGCTGATTCACATCACGTCCAGTTATAAAAATAAAGTTTTTCTGTTTGTTACAAATGCATTTTGGAATTGTGGTGGATTCATTGTGTTTCTTTATTCACAGTTTCAGATTTTCTAACTGCAGCTAACAATTCATTTGATTTACAAAAAAAATCAGTTAACAATCACCAAATATTCTATGAATTTTAGCAAATATTTTAATAAGGAATAATATTTACCTAGTTTAATTATTTGTACCATTTAAATTAATCATGGTTGTCTGACTTTGTAACTGTGTGGCTTTCCTCAATTTTAACAAAAATATCCTTCCAGATTTACAATTCATGATTTGAATGCTGAGAAGAAGTACATGTTAAATATGAATATGAGTGTTTGTTTGGAACATGATGGAGCTTGTCTGGTTTCTGTACCAATCTTCCAAAACACCAAACTACCTAAACTAGGATGTGATTGGTCTGGTGGCTTCAAAATACCAGGTATGTTGATAGATATTGTCAGGTGTTCAAAGTATGAAGCCTTCTATTCTTGAATAATTAAGAAATAGCACTAAATCTGGTATAATTAACAATCTTTCAATGTAAAGTTTTATTAAGAATATCTAAGTGTTCTTGTTATGCTTCCTTTCAGTATGTGCAGAAATGTTCGCTGAAATTGTCCATTCATAAATGACTGTAAAGTATTTCTTCTTATAAGGTTTCTTTGTGAACAGAGTCTCAGGTTTCTATTCTTATAATGGTCTATATACATATTCAGTTACGATTCTTAACTAAAAGTATTATTTTGTTTAAATAGAGATGTTTTTATGCCCCACCTATGCTAGTAGAGGGGCATTTTGTTGTCTGGTCTGTGCATCATCCGTGTATCCATCCACATGTTCGTTCATTCATTAGGCTGTCCTGCTTCAGGTTAAAGTTTTTGGTCAAGGTAGTTTTTGATGAAGTCTAATAACTTGAAAATTAGTACACATGTTCCCTATGATATGATCTTTATAATTTAATGCCAAATTAGAGTTTTTAGCCCAAATTCAGGGTTCACTGAACATAGAAAGTGAGTGGGGCATCCGTCTCCTGGGGACACATTCTTGTTTCAACCTCTTTCCAAGAAGTAAATCAATACACTGAATGAACTAATTTTGCAGAACATATAGTTCCAGCATCATACAGGTCAGATGGATTCTTTAAAGTTTTCATTTTTTTGTAGAATTTTCACTGGACAAATTCCTAGCAGAGAATAACATCATAGGAAGTGTTCAAGGATTACTACTAGATCAGCTGATGGAGGCTTTAGGAATAACGCCCTACTTAAAGGACATGCCCTGTAACAGACAGCTACCTCCCTTTAGTTCAGCACAATCTGATGGCTGGAATAATGGTACGATATAAAGTCACAACAATGTGCTATGCATTTACATTAGTCTCTATCTTTGAATTTATAGAAATAACTACTAATTTATTATTTTTTTTAAATCTTGAGCTTGATTCAAAAAACAATTTTATGTACCCTTTCAAAGATTCTTTGATTAATATTCAAGATTTTTTTCCAAAGAGATCAATTATGATATCTTTTGACTGAATTTTCACTTTGAAGTTATAGTACTTAATAGTAAAAAATAGGGAAATTTTTAAGACTAAGAATTTTATATTAGAAATATTGGCATAAAATGAGCCCAGGGTTTAGCATTTGTTTGGGGAGAGAGGGAATGGCCATTTTTGTTTTGTTTCAATTTTCACTCATTTTAACTACTTTTATCTACATTCCTACTTTACAGAATGTAAATTGAACCTACCATACAGACTGCCAACATTATCTGGTCCCCTTACTTGTCAATTGACTGACACCTGTACAGGGATCCAGTGTTGTGTTGAGATTAAGGAGATTGGTAAATCTATTGATGTTTTTGTTATACTGGATGCCTGTAACTACAAATTTGCAGCTGGAATAGAAAAGCTTACATTCAACCAGTCACTGCTGAATTATGAATTTGGGAAGAAAGAAAGCTTCAACTTAATGAATGTGTTTAGAGTTGGGTTAGTATTAAATATGGATACCTAGAATAAATAATGGTATATTTTTAGGCATTTAAGCTGCCTTATGCGAGCACCCTGGATTTGTGTGCTACCCAATAAATGCTGAAATACTTGCCATTGTTATCATCTAGCTGGCTACTATATTATTTATAACTTATTGAACAGTTTTTTCAAACTTTTCATTCTGGATTACAAAAAATATGACCAGAAAAACCTTAAATGATCGTCGATTTTCCCAAAAGTTTTGAAGTTGCACATAGGAAGTAGAGCACATTAGGAATCCTTATGTAGTTTATTATCCCCTGAGCTTTTGGCTAAGATGTCAAAGAACAAATGTATGAAATATTTAATCGCCGAAAATCTCTTAAGACAAGTAGTTAAGATGTCCCAAATTACAAAACTCATAGGAATATTGTTTGTCGTCAATATATACGTCAGTATAAGTTCAACTGATCACGCTGTTGGCGGCAATTTTGAATTAGAAGACGAAATTTTCGTATCTTTTTAATTTGGACGCAGGGGTTCAAATTAGCGGTTGTCCGAAGTCTGTGACCTTCCACTTTTGCAGTCGGACTTTCTACTTAATTACTAGCTACGCCCGACGGACCTTGAAAGAAAATAAAAAAAAATAACTTTGTAAACATTTTTACCTAAGTTTCTTAAAAAATGACCTCAAACTTATTTGCATCATTACTATTCATGAAAGCGATGTTCAATTTGTTCAACCGCTAGCTTTAAAAAGGAAATCGCCTATAAATAATGAGTAAATCCAAATAAAATCGTATCTCACTTTCTGTCAAAACAACATTGTAAATAAAATGGCTGCCGCGAGATTACAATATCGGATCCGATTCCGGAAGCGGATAACGGTAATCCCGGGTTTTTGGGCTACCAGCTAAAAAAATCCAGACAGGTGACAAAATCCAGCTATGTATGGTAAATAAATATAAAGACCAGAATTGAAAACCAAAATTGTGTAAAAGAAAGAAAAAGCAGGAAATATTTTGTACACCAATTTTAATGTCAAAATCCAATACAAGTGACAGGGTCAGCTGGGAACAGTTTATCTAACAATATATATGTTCCTGGTAACAGTATAATTTTTTTTTATCAGTGATAAATATAGATTCTTACATTGATACCAGTGGATTATCAGATTTATCCAATCGAGATAGTTAAATTATCAATTTTAAAGTCCAAGCCGCCTCGAGATTGGATAAATCCGATAATCCACGAGTTACTATGTAAGAATCTGTTTCTCTAATGATTAAACAATACATTTTCCTTTTTTTGTTAACCGAAAATCCCCTTGGAGTGCCTTTCACATTGCACGAAGTTGTCAATTTCATCAACACCTGTTGGCATATTTTGATTCATCCAGTTGGCTAAAAAGGTCATGACCCTTAAAATCATCCAATGATCTTTTGAGATCACCAGCAACCACACGTTGATTAATTTTTTTTATACAATGGGTTCGGAAAGGGATAAATTTCCGTAGAATTAGAGAAATGTTGGTAATGCATGTTAAATGCTTTTCAAGTTAAACATGATTTCAAGGGGTATTTTTCTTCTTCTCAATTTTGATAGGTCAGTTAAAATAGATGGAAGTTTCTTATATAAAAAAAAGATGTGGTATGATTGCCAATTAGAAAACAACTAACCACAAGAAACCAAAATGACCAAAACTTGGTAACGGTCAAGATCCCCACCCCTAAACAATATATATTCATGTATTGTACAATATAACAAATCAAATGAAATATAGGGGAAGTCACTGGGGTCCCCCACCCCTCCTGTTTGAAAACTTGATAACGGTCGGGATACCCACCCATAAACCATATATATTCATGTATGGGACAATATAAAAAATCAAATGAAAAAATAGGGGTAGTCCCTAGGGTCACCCCACACCCTCTTGCGTGTGTTTTGAGAACTTGTAAAAGATTTTATAGATAACAACGCCTAAACCATATTCATTCCTGTTTATCATTCCAAAAAGATTGAATGACATACAAGGTCAATCTCATAGGCGACACATATGCATATCACTTTGCTAGACCCTAACACCTGTCATTTTATTCCAAACTTAGACATCATGGACTTGGGGTGAAGGTGGGAGACATTTAAATTTACTATGGACAGGTCAGTCAGACCTCACCATCGATCCCTGTAGTAGTAAACATTTGTCTGATTTGTGTTTCATAACTTTTGTACTGTAAAACACAAACTCGGTTTTCTTTCCAGTGAAGCAAGTCCATTCATACTTTTACAAGCTCGTACTAAAGTCAACTTGAACTACTAACAGTCAACTATTACAAACAATTACAATCAACTAGAAGAACTGCAATCATTGCAAATTTATACCACTGCTGACTCATGAAAGACTCATGACCATTCATGGTCATATGCGTTGCTATTGAAAACCTTGATAAAATATGAGTTATTTGCCTTAATCTTTAATTCATTAAATGAACATAAATGCACAATTATGTATAAATGTTTAATGTTTGTTCTTTTAAATCTTTAAAAAAAAAGTTGAAACAACATTGCCACAGTTTTCATAATTATGTTTGCCTTGGTTTTTATTTAACTGCCTACAGTCCTTACAGCGCTTTGCTTGTTTATTGTTATATGATGTAAAACTTGACAGTTATATATTTTTTGAAGAGACTGTTCTTTGAATTCCTCTTTAAAATATGAATAAAAGGATATTTGGGATGTAATTATCAAGTAGACCACATTACCAAATGACAAAAATAACAAAAGGACATCTGTATTTATTTTGGTATAAGTCAATAGAACAGCAACTGGATGAAAAAAATAATAAAAATAGACGGATATATTTTTAAAGTGAAATTGAATAAAAAGTTTATACATATTTACTTGACATCAAATTGATGATTCCAAGCAGCTTATCACCTTTCTATTTTTATGGTGAATCATAACTATTTTATCAACTAATTATTAATTCAATGATTTTCAGATATTCCATCGATGATTTAAAGGGAGAGAAACAGTTCCTTGTTAGTGTTGATATCAGTGTATGTTTTGAAGCTAATAAACCTTGTGCATTAACAATTCCAATCTTAGAAGAAATTAGACTACCTAAACCATTATGTAACTTAGAGAGTGGATTCTCTTTCCCAGGTAAAAATGCTACGGTTCTTTTTTGTTAAATTTTTTTTGTTCTTTTGTTTATGTATAATTTCAAGGTCAACTTTTAAAAGATTTGTTTATTATCGGTATACTCCTAGCATAACTTTGACAATGTCTGGCATACTTAAGCTTGAAACATCATTTTTTGTCAGATTCACACACCTTATAGTTTTCAATTCATTGATTCTTTTTTGTATTCAAGATTTCGTAAATAATTTTTTATTCTGTTTTAGACATTTCCCTGAAAAATTTCACTCAGAGTGTAGGGTTGAATATACTGGGTCAAATACCTGGCTATGCTGTTGACCTGCTATTGGAAAATTCAGGGATATCCCAATTCTTAGAGGACAAACCATGTGACCGGATGATGTCCCCTTACAGTCCAGCAGTGAATGGATGGAATAAGAGTAAGTGCATGTATAACATATCATCAGCCTGGATAGATATTTTTCTTTCAATAGGCAAATTTTGGAACTTGGTAAGAAATAAAAACTTGCTAATTATGTCGTATCAATTATTGTTGTATTTGTTCTTTTGTTTGTCTATCCATTGCTGCTTTGTAAATGTAATAACCTTTCAATCACAAACTGCAAAAGTGTTGATTTTCACAATTTACATTTGTACATGTACATTGAATCATGTCAGCTTTATGTTATGATCGGGGAAAAAAAGGTAGACATGGGCAATGACAAGTACAAATGGTATAGTTAATTTAAATATACTGTTATCTTTTTTTCAGCCTGTCCAGTAGATTTACCTTTGCCAGCCCTGACCGGACCGTTAACATGTCACATCCCAGACTATTGTACTGGTGTGGAATGCTGTGTGGAGGTGAAACCCATTGGTAGATCCTTCCATGCCTACATCTTCCTGGATGCCTGTTCTAACAGAATCAAGCTTGGAATTGAAAAGTTTGGAATAGATGTCTCATACCTCAACTTTGAATTTGGTAGGCATTTATCTACTTCATATTGCTGTAAACTATTAATCTTAAGTTGTTGTGAAACAGCTATATACTGTAAATTCAGAAATTATTGCGAGGTTTTTATTATTGGGAAAAATGCGACAGAGTTGTAAACACAATAATATAAACTCACATTTTGAAATATTCTATACGAATTAAACAAGATTATTCTCAAAATCGTAAAAATTAAAATCACATTTAAGTCTAAAATTATAAAATCACAATAAAAAATGCACGCAATAATTTCTGAATTTACAGTATTCAATATTAAATTGATTTAAGAGTTTTTATAATAGTATTATCTTAGCCAAAATGTATGTTCATTTCATGAGTATAAAACATTAGAAAACACTGATTATATCACTCTGTCATACTATTTATTCTGATATTTGTGCACAACCTATATGTAAATTTTCAAATTTAAAATCCATGGCAATTTTTTAACTTTGAACAATTCTCCAGTAGATTGAAATGTTTTTTTCGTCATGAACATGCATGACATATTTGACAATGTATTTTAAGCAACCAGCATTCAATCAATTAAAACATTTCTGTTAAATATTCCTCCTATATGGTTCAAATATAAATTTGTAAAACTCTTTAAAACTCGTAAATGTGAAAATAAATGAATGCATAAGTATATTTTTTAATTTATATAACCTATTAGGTGCTGTACAACATGCCAAACTAGCCAGTATTATTACAGTCGAGTAAGTTTGTAATCCATAAAATGATCTCAAACATTTAAATCTTTTTTCTGTTATGTATAACACGCAGCAAAGTAAGTTACAGTTACATATCAATTAGTCAAAGGTGATCTGAATGGCTTAAGAATATAAAAATAAGAAATATAATATGAATGCCAATGAGACAAGTCTCCTTCAGAGTCCAACTAACACAGAACAACTAAAGGTCACTATATGGTCTTTAACAATGAGCTAAACCCACTACTGCGTAGACAGCAATAAATTAAAAGACCCTGAAATGACAACTGTACAACAATTCAAATTAGAAAACTTATGGCCTGATATAAATCATTAAACGAAATGGTAAATATGATATTCAGCAACAAATGACCTCTGAATAACAGGAACCTGACTTGGTACTGACACCTCTGAATAACAGGAACCTGACTTGGTACTGACACCTCTGAATAACAGGAACCTGACTTGGTACTGACACTTCTGAATAACAGGAACCTGACTTGGTACTGGCACCTCTGAATAACAGGAACCTGACTTGGTACTGGCACCTCTGAATAACAGGAACCTGACTTGGTACTGACACCTCTGAATAACAGGAACCTGACTTGGTACTGACACTTCTGAATAACAGGAACCTGACTTGGTACTGACACCTCTGAATAACAGGAATCTGACTTGGTACTGGCACCTCTGAATAACAGGAACCTGACTTGGTACTGGCACCTCTGAATAACAGGAACCTGACTTGGTACTGGCACATCTGAATAACAGGAACCTGACTTGGTACTGACACCTCTGAATAACAGGAACCTGACTTGGTACTGACACTTCTGAATAACAGGAACCTGACTTGGTACTGTCACCTCTGAATAACAGGAACCTGACTTAGTACTGACACCTGAATAACAGGAACCTGACTTGGTACTGACACTTCTGAATAACAGGAACCTGACTTGGTACTGGCACCTCTGAATAACAGGAACCTGACTTGGTACTGGCACATCTGAATAACAGGAACCT